>NC_047019.1:16843862-17050434 GCF_902652985.1 Pecten maximus | reverse complement strand
CCTTATTTGTATCGCTACGTTTGTTCATAAAAATATAAATCACACTGTCATTGATATATCATTACATTTTACCTATGGAAGTCATTGTTTATGATGAAAAAGATATTTTTTCCATAATCCACAATCAAAAACATTTTATAAGTTACTTTGAAAATAGTTTTAAAGGGATCGTAGTTTTATTATGAAACCTCGAACAATTGGAGGTTGCAACTAGAAAGTTTTTTTTACTGGTCTTTAGTCTTTGAAATTGTATTGAATATTAAATGTTAGACAACGAACCAGACAACGAACCAGTCACGAACAATACATATATACTTTGACAGCACAGCAATGTTAGCATTAATATATGTATATTTCTGAATCACTAACTTTACATCAATCTGAGGTTTTACAATCGATCATGCATTTATACGCACCAAATATAGCTGATACGACCTACTGTGAGCAACGTCATGTTAATTTTCACAATTTTAAGCCCCATTAATCACAGTCTACATATACTTTGCCAATGTATTTTCTTAATTGGTGTCATAGCCCCGCTCTCTTCAAAATTCCTTTATCTAAAATTCTTAAATTACAGTTTTACACAAGGAAGTATTGTTGGATTTGAGGGAAACACTTAGCTTAGCGAAAAATTGTTTCATATTGATTAAAAAAAATAATAACTTAGAAATGGGAACATGACCTATTGTAGTTCAAAGGAAACACAAGGAACAAACAAGACTGAACGATTTGGACATTTTCTGCCTTTTTGGACTTGTTTATTTGAAGTTTATTTCATTCAGCGAGTGGACATTTCACAGCATGACAGACAAAATGAGGTACACGTCGATTCAGAATCAGAAACAAAGGTATGCCACTAAATGAGATATGATATATTCAGTACAGTACATTGTATTCATTGTGAGATGCATACTTTTTAATGTAAAGAGTAAGAATGATGGTAGAAATATTGGATTTCTTAAATAAATAACACAAAAATGAAGCGATTCTGATATAGCATTTCATAACAAATTCTATGCGGTTAAATAATACATTTTTTTCTTTTCTTTTTTTTCTTTTTTTCCAACTCTTGAAATTATGAAGTCAAGTTTTTTATCTTGTATTGGGCATATGAAATTATGAAACAAGCATTTTTAGAAATATTTAAATTCTACCAAATGTTTTTTTTTCTGATAACATTCACGCCTTCACGACTGCTTTGCCTGTGTTTTTCCCTTCGAATAATCCGAGGAAGGCTTCGGGCATGTTTTGAAATCCCTCTGTAATGGTCTCCTTGTATTTCAATTTACCCTGAAAAATATTCATTATGAAAAGGTAAATATTTTGCTCTTTATTCGTATACAATCTAATTAATCTGTAAACCTTAATAGACTGGATATCACAATTCATTAAACAATTTGATATGGATATTCCATTTACAGGGGGAAAAAATGGACCCTTTTAATGCAGTATAACCAGATAAAGTAAGTCTGGATATTCATAATACCATTAATTCTTATCAATGATGGACCCTTGGTACGGTTTAGACAGAATCTTTTTATTAAGAAAAAACCCAGTTAAGGATAAACTTCATTGACAAATCTATTATTAAATATTTTTTTCCTTTGAAAGTATGAAAAAAATGTTTCCCTGCACTAAGAAAGTTACATGTTTTTTACTCATCTCTTACACGTATTGGAAGAAAAACTTGCCAAACATATTCGAAATATAGAGAAAATTATTCTTTGCATGTTATGAATAAATCTTACCTGTTTGATCCATTCCGCCATTTTCTTTTCGCCGATGTGCCATTTCTCTCGGATATTAAAAATGATGAATCCAGTAATTGTCAGTGATTTTTTAAGGATATCCGGAAACAGGTAGGGTGCTGGATAGTAAACGGAAAACCAAATTAATGTTGTATAAAATAAGACCTATTGATAAGATTGTTACATACAGAAATCATGCAACTTGAGATTAAACCAAGCATGAAAACAATACTAATGTAATTTTATATTTTTTTCATTTAAAGTTTTATTATAAACCTTTTATTATTAACTTTTAATTGTTAATTTACAACTTTTCAATGTAATTTTACAACTTTTCATTGTAATTTTACAACTTTGCATTGTAGCTTAAGTACGCGATTTGTCCCTTGATAGAAATGATGAAGCTACATTTATCCATAAAAAATTATTGAGACGATATAAGTTTTATCATTTGATTGGGGTCGTTAAAAGTATATCATTTGAAAAGGATTGCTAAATGATGGTACATTTTTAAAATTAAGACGCTTAATGTTTTATTATTTGATTGGGATCGTTAAAGGTATATACATATATGTAATTTGAAAAGGATTGTTAAAGGTACATTATTTGAATTGGATTGTTATAATGGTACATAATTTGAATGGGATTGTTAAGGTGTTGTTATTTGATTTGGGATAGTTAAAGTTTTATTTGATTTAGAGTTATTATAGTTTCGCTATTTTATCAAGGTGTATAGTTGTATTGGTTACATAGTTACATCAAAAAATTAAAATGCTTATACACGTACACTGCCGTCAATAAGTTCCAAGACACTTAAAACAAACGTATTTAATAGTTGAATATTGTATATATTTTTAATAACTTCTTATCACAATGGGTTTATAGGGTATAATAAGTCTTTTTAGAAATTTCGTTGAATTGAGAACACTTAAATATATAGGTACTCTGTGTATGACTGATAATGCTAATTTAGCATCGATTGTCGCCTGATTTACTACTCGGGGTATTACAGGGTAGTAAAACTGTGATGTATTTGTCCTTAAATATTTCTGAAATATGTGCATACTGATGACTCAGTTCGCCAAAAGGACGGATTTTGTTTAATGCAACAGGTTTCATCAATAAACATGTAACTGATTTCTTGTTTTTCCCTGTCAGTCAAGAGAGGTAATAATTCCCTATTTCTGAGTTTATCTTTCACGTAAAATTCCTTGGTAATTAACGCACCTGATATATCCTTGCTGTTGTTGTACGTCGATATTGACCCCAGCACCGCCATGCGGCCGAAATTCCTCATGTGTTTCAATACCTGGAAACTGATTTCCCCTCCAACCTACAACGTAAGTAAATCATAATTCGATACAAAACGATGGTATGTAAGTAAGAATACTGTGATGGTTTTTTATTTTCATTTGGATCATTTTTCTCTGTATATAGGACAGAATTAAAACATTTATCATTAATGAATCTTGATACATTATTTTTTCGCTACTAAGAGAACAGAATGAAATCACTTATTATTAATTAACCTTGCTATGATACATAATTTTTTCGCTATTTAGAGAACAGAATTTATTTTTAATGAATCTTGATATTTTTTATTTATCTTTTTAAAGAATAGAATGAAAACATTCATTATTATCAAATCCATCTATATAATACTTTTTTTCGCCATTTAGAGAACAGAATGAAACATTTATGATACAAATACATACCATATCACAATAGCAGTGTACGCCGTCCGGAGCCACCTTCTCAATGGACTTGCTCACATCTTCAGTCTTGTAGTTGAATGCATAGTCGAATCCCAGTTCCTTCAACCACTTAATCTTTGCGTCTGTCCCAGCAAACCCAATTACTGTGCAACCCTTTAGCGCAAAGGGAAATGCATGTGTAAGGACTTAATACATAATCGAGAAGAATTAATCAACAATTTTTACAAAAATAATCGTCACATGCGCCTTTTTCCGAACTCACAACAGCAGTTGAACATCAAAAGTCTCACCATTTCATAGTTTTCACATTTCATAGTTTCCCCAGGAACAACTTACAACTGCTCAACCTCATATAGCGCCCTCTTTAAATAATAGGAGGTAAAGTCAAATAATACAAAAAACAAACCAAACATTATACAGGGTCCCCACGAATCACCGTTTTGTAGGTTTTTTCCAAACATAACTGTGCATAGACTCACTGGTTCACATATAACTGCGTTTTGAGTTCCTCGCCTATCTGACCGGCACTATAGCATATGTTTCACCTACTGCATAGGTTCAGAATGATAACAGTCTTAAGGAAACCAGTCTTTTATATCTTGCTCAAGAGACATAAGGAGACATAAACCCAAAACTGATCTGCTTCCCCGATGGAAACTTGGTATATCTAAATATTTGTCTGTTCTTTCTTTACAGATCTCAGGTAAGTCTGTTGTCAGAACTACAAGACCTTATACTTATAACATTGAAATGACGAGATCCATCGTCACATTACAATGTAACAGGTAGTACTCCGTATATGGTAACTGAACTGAAGCATGTAAAAGAACAAGTAGATCAACTAAAACAAATATCAGCAAACACACCTTCTTTTGTACAATAACATGTACACATGTTATGCCAAAAACGACCTCCTTTTACTCAATATGAGTCTTGCAGCACAACTACCGTTGATCTCCCTCTACACTTACACATCCTTCTTAAGAATAAGGCGAAATGTTGGAACGTAACTATCATAAGAGCTTGGTCGAAATACTCTCTAAAAATGTTTTTTAGGGAGTTTTACAAAAGTACCCCAAAAGTGGTCAGAAACATCACAAAAACAAACTTCAGAATAAAGGAGTTTTCCAAAGAGCTCTACCAAAGTACTCAAACGAAAGCCAGAAACATCACAAAAAGCTAACTTGACAATAACGAAGTTTTCCAGGGAGTTTTACCAAAGTGCCCCGAAGAGTGACCAGCAACATCATAAAAACTAAATTACAATAAAGAAGTTTTCCACTGAGTTTTACCAAAGTACCCGAAATGGTGGTCAGAAACATCACAAAAATAACTTCATAATGAAAAATGTTTTACAATAACGAAGTTTTCCAAAGAGTTCTACCAAAGCACCCCGACCAGTGGTCAGAAACAACACAAAAACTAACTTCACAATATAGAAATTTTCCAAAGACTTTTACCAAAGTACTCCAAATGGTGGCCAGAAACATCACAATATGAATTCCACAGTAAAGAAGTGATATCCTACCAGTATTTTTCCTATCTGCCCAGCAAGACTCCCTACTGCTCCAGCGGCACCACTCACAACCATCGTCTCTCCTTTTTGTAATTTCAGTACGTCAAGTAAGGTGAAATACGCCGTCATCCTGTAGAACAAGGAAGGTGTTAATGATTCAGAGGCATCGTCATCGATTACGTTTATATTACAGGTAAAACCGCAACCAGCATTACATAATTCTAATATCAGAATCACTTGTGATGCAATGAGTACCAGCTCTGTATGTTGATTATATGTTCGCTAAATTCACGCACATTTATTAAACCATTAATACGAAGCTCATTCTCTTGAGGAGAATTTAAAGGTGAAATTATCAAAAAAAAATATCAGAATAAAACTTCATACCCTGGCATCCCCATCACTCCAAGTGTCAGCGACAAAGGGAGATCACCCAGTTCGGGCATAACGTCTATCGTTGAGACATCTTTAACATGAGTATGAGACCTCCAGCCGGACGATAGCCGGATTTTTGTACCGACAGGGTATTTGGCGTTTTTACTCTTCGTCACCCTGGAAACAGACAACAGACACAATGTTTCATTTTATGGCATTGATATTCCCTATGAATGTCACATGAACAAGTCCAGTTTCTACCATAGATATTGAAGTGATCATGTTATGCTTTCGGGATGTCCAACTGATATAGCACTACTATAAGTACCTACAATATATAAACACAGAAGTGAATGGCCTCTGATTTGTGATGACATAAGTTCAAAATCACAAGAATGGCGTGCTTGGGATAAATACTAAAAAATCGAACGTGTATTACAAGTTTATCTTTCATTCATGTTTCCTTAAAATCTAACTTTATAACAATCTCACCTGGCTATTTGCTCTCCGGCCACGGGCTCGCCAACTTTGGACATTTCCGAAAAAAATCTAGAACAGAAATATATATGTTTAACGCCTAAGTTGTATTACAGGCACTGACAGGACAGCATCATTATCACGAGAATATTGATTATCATTAGATTATTTAGACCAACAGTTAACTTACTATTACAATAGAACATTTCCATTATTATATAAAACACACTCATTCATACATCCAAGAGGGATTGTACATAAATACTACTCATATGTGCATATGGCTTGATCTATGTTTTGATTTGACTTTAATAAATGTCTGATTAACATATAATTTGCAATATATTGTCAAAATCATAAAGTACTAGATGTTTCACCTCATGTAAGGATCCACTGACAGGTACATGGCCTCGCATACCAGTTCTGTAGGATCAAACACAAAGGTAGATATTAAAACGAAAACAATACATATCCAACAAAGAATGCCGAAATATAACGAAATCATAATTCCAACTGAAAACTAGGGGAAAAAGATATCAACATATGAACAAAAGCATAGATAGGTATGGAGATATTTGATAAAAGTCCAAAGATAATAAAACCAGGTGCTCCAGAGTTGAAAACGTCTTCGGCTTCATCGACGTCACCCGCCATACAAATCTAGGTGAAATGCGAGTTACGCTACATTCTGAAAAAACTCTGAGGAAACAATCGTTTGTTTTATGACACAATGATTTTATGACATTAAGTATGCTTTATTAGTTTTCTCTTGCATGATTTACTATCCTTTGATGTTGATGCTTGGTAAGCCATGCAAGCAATGCTTGGTAAGTTTTAGTCTCCGACGCTTTTCATTTTATTGCATGCCACGTGTAAGTTCTTATCATAGAAATGTATATGTGAGGTTGTGTCAAATTTACCAAATGGTGGTTGGTGTCCAGAACCCCAGTCACGTAGAATGTAATGTAGGCTTTTATAAAGGAAGGATTACCAGTTATGTTAACGCCCTATAGAAAATTTTCCCTTTTGAGACAGGTGATCGTCTCCTTATTTTATATTATCAAAGTTACTGCCTTCCACCGTTTAGCTAAAGTTAAATAATGATCCAGTTTCTTAATTAATTAACTACATATAATTACTTAATCAAAGAATCAAGCTAAGAACCAATGAAAGATGAAAAAGTAATCAATGAAATTTTCTTTCTTCGCAATATGGAATGTGGAACTATAAACCCTAAATGATCGTGCATTGATATGTTTTCAATATTTTGTTTAAACTCTGCATAATTTGTGAGAGTGACCTATTGAAATGCAAAACGCCTTCTCCGTTCGGTCTATTCAACATATTTGTATAAATAGAAGAAATCGATTTATATAGTACGGTACCTCAAAACCATCGAAAAGTCCATTCTTTATAATTGTTTAAATGTATTCTAGGGGTTTGGAGTTAGCTACCCTACTTTTTTGTAGTTACAATGGATAAATAATCCCTAAAATCTATAACCAAGTGAGATATTTTCATTCTATAATATAGCTTGGTTGGTAAGACGTTCCTTAACTTTACACTACCCACATTTTAGCTTTCAAAATTATGCAATTGATTGAGTGCATACCGCCCATCAACGCTTAGCAGGCTTTAATCTCATCTGGTTAAATTGTATCGTGTTACCACTAGAAAGTAAAACGTCAGAACTGCGCTCCAGTCTTCCTCTTCGATTTACACAGCACAAAACATCTTAATCAATACATATAATTGCTACACTAGACTTAGTCTTTACACGTATTGCATCCTTTCAGAAAGCTGAATACAGTTTTATAGCGAGGTGTGACCTATTCATACCAAGATGTTCTGATCAGAATAATTCGACATATCTGGCACAACGTATACTTTTTGAAGCTTTGCTATTTTGATAATAGATTTTATGGTGTGAGTCACATCGCTGGCATAAACCATCGATGGAAGTAAATTATTGTATTACTGAGTTGACTTTAACCACGTACAAATTCTGATGCCACAATTTAATTACATACACAATCCTTAATATGCGGGATTAGGAGGACAATTCTGTCTCGCTGTTTGATCAGCAAATATTATACTTGCTAGAGTGGATCCAATGACTAGGGGATAGAACCCACAAAGAGAAAATGAGAAAGAAAATATATTTAAGAAAAGCCAGATGTGATAAAGATCCAAAATTAAATAATCGCCCCTCATGAATTATTTCCTCTTGGAGTAGAGAGGAATGTCTACTGTAACTGCTTCTAGTAAAGGACTAGTGGGGTGAAGAGACCAAAAAATAAGCCACAGTCACCATTACAGTATCTGATATATTTGTCCTTTATCTATTTTTCTTTTTAGCCCAGGCGTCTGCTTTTGGTAAGTATTAATTGATTGAAAAAACTACATTAGACACTACTCATAGTATGAGTAGGGTCTAATATTTTTTCTATTAACACTAACCAGAAGCAGTTTGTTTGTTTGTTTGTGTTTCACGGCCCATCGACAACAAGGATCATTTAGAGCCAAACAGTATACTATCATTATGTTGTATGACTTTAAAATCAGATGAAATTAGTCATTGTTAAAATCATTCGTATTGTATATTTAGATCATTATGATAAAAAAAAGTATATTTGTATATAACGAATAGATTATGTGAACTTTATGATATATATTCAACGTCAAATAGAATATATCGATTTATTACATTTTTACCAGTGAAATATCAAAAATTATTCATTCTATAAAAGTGATATTTTTCACATATTTTTCACTGCGCACTCAAAATATCAAAATATTAGCCCCACTCGTGAAATATATTTGGTATTACTGAAGACACTGTTAGATATCCTCTATATCTTTCAAGTAGCTAAATAATGTTTTCGAATCTACAGAACTGAATAGAGTTTTTATATCCGGGACTCGAAAGTATTTATCACGAATGTGCTTGAAATCGGAACATTCTATTAGAAAATGCTCCACTGTGAATTGAGTGTCACATGCATGGCATATCGGTGGATTTTCTCGTTTTAAAAGGAACGAATATGTAGGATATGTGTGCCCGGTACGGAGCCGAGAGAGGACAATTTCCTCTCTACGATCTTTCCGACTTGGAGTGGATGCTTTAAGTTTCGGTTGTACTTTATAAAGTTTTCGAGAGGCCCGAAACAGACGCCTGTGGTTTTGGTGTCCTGACACCAGATATAATAAGATAATCTACATCTTTAATATTTTAAATTACATGTACTTTTACACAATGTACAGTTACCTATTCGGATGGTTACCTCTTTGGTGATGTTCATGTATAGTCGTTTAATATGTTGCTAGCTTTACGCCATATATAAGTAATACATACATATTGTTGTATTATCGTTCTCAGATTGATAATATTTTTCTTTCCCCGTCATCATTAATTTACTAAGTAATGGATAGTATAGTTTTAATGCTGTATACGTATTTACCACCATTTTCGTGTGCATTATAACTTTTCTACAATATATATATATGAGTGTAGCTAGCTAGGCTACCACCGTTTTTATATACATATGTTAAAATATAGTCAACGGTGGTCATATTATAATTATACATCTTACAGGCTTGTCAATGTATTCGCCATACATAGAATATACTATTCTTACCTCCATCTTTAAGGATGGTGGGGATGTCTTCTTCTATAAGTTGAAAATCGGAAAATTTTGCTTGTCCTTGAAAGTCAGCTTTCAGTGTCCAGATTTTGCACTTGCTCATGTTTGGATTTCAGACGGCCTTGTTTCCTGTTTCTAATCGAAAATACGTCTGTGAAACTATCGTCGATCTTTCGTTTTATATGTTCAGCAAAGTGCAGCGTCACCCCGCACCCAGTGATGGTGTAGTAAACTTATCGTGCAGTCTAGTTCGTCACCGGCAATTTATTTACAAATAAAATGCATGTTGCATTTATTGCTTTGAGATAAGAAGAAGTACTACACAGTTTGTCACCGCAGATAAGCAGTCCTCACCATGGATTACCTGAAAAGAGTGAAGTATTTACAAGACACTGGGGATATCTTTATTGATATCCAGTGGTGTACTGTATTGATATTACATAGAATTTTAATCCTCGTACTCTAGTAATTATTCTTTGTAACTTAAAAATAACTTATGCGGTATGATAACGTAAAATTATAATAGATTTTAAGTCACATTAATGCATGTACACTATATTTTACAAAATGTACGATCTCCGAAATCTAAGGGTTCCCTTGGTACAAGCGCAGGGATAAAGATGATATGATATTATTATATTTATCGTTTTATTTCGAAGATCTGTATTTTGATTTCATCATATCTGCATTTATTAATTAAAATATCCTGTTGTCCTGAATGTCCTGTTGTAATTGACTACCGTTTTGAATGTATTAAAACAGAAAAGCATAATTACAAGATGTGAACAAACAATCCAGTGACTGAATATAAGTCAATTTATCTTGATTATTGGATTCTGCAATAAAGCGAGCGATTTGACAACTTAATCTCGCCGATTTATTGACAGTTTTTCATCTCGTGAGACGAGTAATGTCAGGCATTCCAATTTGTAACCGTGATAGTTTTTAACCCATTTTAATTATATACCACGACAGATCGATAATATCCAACGTCACTGTTCCGGTTTTGACCGAGTGCATGTAGCCTAAATTGCATATTTAAAATTCGTACACGATTACACTGTTAAATCCAGTTTCTACGTTGTCTAATAAATTCGCTTTTATAACTATATTTCCTTTAATTCACACAACATTAGTGTACATTCTAGAATAGTTTACTGTTTGCTTTTTATATCAGCGTGTATATATATGTTTTAATTTCAGATTTAGTAACACTGTCCATGCAATACCAGTGCTCACTCTAACTTTTTCATCTTTAACTAACAAATGTAATCTGTGATATTTCGATATAACTGTGATAATCATGTATACAAGTAATACTTGACTAGTGGTATACGAATTATTTCACCCCCCCCCCCCCCCCCCCCCCCCCCCCCCAAAAAAAAAAAACAACAAAAACGTACATGGCCAATATTTTACCAACATAATACAACATATGTTTTAAACAATTCGTTTTTATTTACATGGATGCTAATATTCATTTACTATTTTAGGGTTGATCATGGTGACAATGAGACACCAGCACCTGTCACAATGTCAGTTCTCTTTCTTGTTATATTAATTAAACAGCCTGTGCATAGATGGAGGGGAAGTAACTCGAATATTTTTCTAGATATTTCTAACCATCCCTGTAGTTTCTGAGTATTTTAAATCTAGGCGGGGAATCTACGTCACGTAACAGGGATAGGTTGCAATCGATTTTATCATATCCCACTCAGATTATTTTAGTCGTACGGCAGAAAACAAGAAGGACTTTAAATGATGAAGGTCATCTTATTTTTTATTAATCATAATCTAATTGATATGAGGTATAATTCCAGCAAACTAGCAAACATAATATTTGATATTTGGCCGACCGTGACGACAAAAACCCCCTTTTTTTCTTTTGTATTATTATTTTATCATCATTTTTGCACAGACGGAGAAGGTAGTCCCATGGGCAGGATTATATTTATTTCATGATTAGAGGCCCAATAGGCCTGTATCAACATTAAAGTAGATTTGTCCCGTTGGAACATAAAGATTGGACAAGCTGTTCCTGTATTAGCACTCTCTTAATCAGACAAATGCATATACAAATACACATACATGGTAAATAGGTTATCGTAACTAGTTCGTGTAATTTATATGTTGATAAAACTATAATATAACTAAAATTATTATGCAGATGATCATCATTTTTATTTAGTTTACAATATCTTATTTACATATTGACAAAGGGTTGGTCGTATTTTGTAGGAAATATGTTAGCCCATATTTCATCAATCTGATTAGACATTAATGATGCACTCCATCATCTCCATTCATACGAAGTTTACGTAGTGGATAATGAACATCTAATTTTATTTGAATTGATATTTCATTGATATATAATGGACATTTGAAAAAATAATGATTAAATGTTTCTTGAATCCATTTGTCCATAATTATGAATAGGTGAGTCAGATAAGTGATTAATGTATAATCCATAGTCAAGCTTACTAGGCCTAAGCTTATTTATTTGAAATAAACAGAATTGTTACCAAGCTTACAACTGGCAAAATATCTTAATCCTAGTTCTCCTGGTTAATAAGAAAATGCAGTTTAAAGATTTCAACATATTGCATCCCTGTGACATTGAAAAATTTCATTGTCAGCCATTTGAACACACTTGGTAGCCATCTAACCCGGGATACCAGTCACCTATTATCTTGACCCCGGGCCATTTGGTTATTGAGAACTTTTGAAAGATTAAAACACATTTAACCCCTGTGACCATGTAAGTAGGACATGGCCATATATTTAAGCAAATTTCGTTGCACTTCATCCGAGCATACTACTGGCCAAATATATCTATTATATGCCTCTTGGCTAATGAGAAGAAGGTTTTAAAGATTTTAACACATTTTACATGTGTCAATATAAAAACAGTTCAAGATTTTTGAAGAAAAAAAAGGAGAAAAGAAATGCACTCTCGTGAAACTTGATGAAGGTGTTGGAAAAATATACTTCACGTGAACGGACGTTGACCAATCAGCATCTGATACAAAGCTGAAAATGTAATACATGTAACAAAGGTCAAATGTTAGGGTTACGATAGCATGTGCATGCTTCAATGAAGAGTTATGTAATTTTGTTTAAGGAAATCACATTGATATTTATCCTTTACCTTTGAAAGCCAAACTTGAGGCGAAAAAAAAATCTGAATTGGTTTAAAGAAATTGATTAGCTACTGTCTGGGAAATGCATTAAAAACCAAGTGAGATATACAGGCCCATCAAATTTTTTGTTGTTTAGAAAACCATAATAATTAGTCTTCATGCCCAGGGGAATAATTAGACATTTCCGATTTTCAGGTACACGGAGTACCTACACGGACACGGACGCAGACTACTAGTAAAATGGGGGTCGTTTCAAAGGTGTATTTATATGCACAGGGGTCAAATACTAGTGCTATAGGTGCGGATATGTTTATATATAGTTTATAACATGCATATTCGTTAGCAATATTAATTCAAAGTATCCATTTCAATTTGTACGACAAGCAAACACATATGAAAATTGATCACAGCTACATATTATGCATACACAATGTATATGTATACTGGTATTTAAAATAACCACTGTTTGTTGGACACTAGCGGTCGCTAAGCTAACTCTATGTTGATATGGAAGCACAGAGTTTCACTATGCAATAAATGAAGAAAAAAACTATTACCATGTGCGTTTGGTTTATTCTATTTTTTTTTATCAAAGATATGTATTTCCAAGCCTATCGCCTTCAACTGAAAAGTCGACGTCGTCGAACTGCTAATGCGGCACAAATCTCCACAATTGACGAAATGTACCATCTTGGATGGCGCCAAAGTGTTCCTATGGCCCGGTAAATTTTCAATTCCCTGATACCGTGCTCAACTTTAACCCTAAAACTAGTCATAATGTAATTAAGTTTAGTATATTTCCGTTGCATATATGGTGGCACTGCTCGTATCTGATTTGTTTTAAAGGGAGTCATAAAAGGATACCTGTTGGGGAAGATTTTATCTGCAAGAAGAACACAGTTATCAGGAAAGTCTAATTCCATATTAAGTCCAATGTCAGGTATGAGGTTGACAATTTGTGCATCGTTTTGGTGGCCTAAGAACCCACTTCTAACAAAGCGAAGGATCCCCATGTTGTCTACGATGACCATTGTGTGAATGCAATGGCAGTGCCTATGACCGCTATAATACAATCCCTGTGGTTCGATTGAGGGCCTATATATCACATGGGATGTACCGTCGATAGCTCCCACTGAATCGGATAATTTCTCCCAACCTCCTCTCATGTCCCGCCATTCCTGTCGTGTTGGCCATACCACTCCATCCGCATATACATCCCACATAATATTTCTCATTTTATTAAGTTCTTCAGCAACAGTGGAAGATGAAATTTCAAACATTAAGGATAAAAATGACAAAGTGGGATATGAACGCAACCAGATCAAAAACAGCAGTAACCTGTTTCTCGGAGGTAGAGTGTGCTCGTGATTAGAGTCTCGAAGTAAAGCAGGCATGATATCCCTAAGCATTTCTAAGCATGTCTCTGGCATTTCACCCGAAACTTCAAAAAAATCGTATGGGTGCTCAGCAAAGACCGAGAATACGTCTCGACCCATCCAGGAGTTCTCTATGCTACCAAAAAGCCTGTACCTAATGTTAACCATTGGGGAAGGTGATGTGTGTAATATAATCGTGAACAAAACACAAAGAAGACGAGTAAAATCCTCAACGTTGGGCGGCTGTAACGTCAGCACAGCAAGTAACGCTCTGTACAAACTTGGCTCCATTTCTGTAATCAAATAAACACATGCACCTTAGAGTTTTTAAATGCATACTTATCATTGAAAAATTTGATCCATTTGACCTTGAGGGAAGACCAAGGTCATTTATTTGAACAAACTAATTATTAATTTATTCAAAGATACAACTTCAAATATTGTGACGTCTTCATGGACTTTTTTTTATATATGTTTCATCATTATAATCTTGTGAAAAATCTGCATTGCATGTATACTTATTATTTACGGACCTTTGATGAAGTCAATATGTTGCTATACTGACCTGGTAAATCAAGATTTAAAACATATAAATTGTATAAAAACGGGACGCCGCATAAAAAATAACCGTAAACGAACTGATATCCTTGGTCTTCTATACATTTTGCTTGGTTTGCGACCCGATTCGAACTACTATTTCATGTACAACGTGGAAGATGGCAGAAAGCAAGAGCGAAGGTATTTATCGGTACACATATATTTTATCAGTGCAATATAAATACATTTTACTCAATATTCATGCATGTATAATTTTCCCTCCATATTTACCTTTTTCCCGTTGTATCAGGGAATACGTATTCGTGTAATATTCAGCTCACGGTCGTCGACACAGTCACGCACGGTCACGTGTAACCCCCCAGTAAGTGTACGTGTAGAATTGATCTGTCCAGGGACTTTATGCAAGATTTTATGATATATATTATATATGTGGAGACATACAAGTGTTATCAAATAATTAAATATACATGTATAATTATAGTATGTGTTAAATGTCAATAAAATATGTAGATATTTTTAAAATTAAAAACAAATAACAAATAAATAATATTTTACAGTGAACACCCTCTTGGGAAAGCGCAAAAACAGGAATGTTGCAATTACTCAACAAGAGGTTCTCCTGTTATTGCGAACGTACCAATCACACCCATGCGCTTGGGGTGAAATCATTGAAGAAATTCAAGGGAACACCAGCACCCTCCCCTTACCAGCGCAACAGCTATACAGAGAGTCTACAATCAAACAGTTGAGGGAAAGGTTGTCCACAAAGTTATCAAAACTATTTAAGGACGGTTCAGAGGATGCTACTATTCGGTAAAATTAATTTTGTTATCTTTTCTTTGTGTCTGGTTTCGGTTTCACAAACATTCTTAAGTACATTCTCATTCTCGCATAACCAACGAAAATGACGTAACATTATATAACATAATTTCTGATTGGTTGTTTGAATAAATGAACGAACATTAACGTTAGCAAATCCCATTTAATTTCATCATTGTTAACGTTAGCTCAACTAGTCCGAAGGATCAATGTGAGCTTGTCCCATATCCTGGCGTCCATCGTCCGTCAACAATTTTGAAACGACCTCTTCTCCATAACCACTGCTTGCAAATCAAATCAATTTGACTGGAAACATCCCTAGGTGCTCGAGATTCAACATTGTACACTGTACTAATTGTTGGACTGACCCCAAGGGACTGAGGGGCGGCCCTCAAGATGATCATCTACCCTTGTGATTCAGGCCCTCTGGGCCTCTTGTTCTGTGTTTCCGTGTATACATGTATCTAAATATTTATAGAAATAATTGTTTACGCATGTATGAGTAATGAAGACGTTCTCTTTCCATACATGCTTCAAATGTTGTTTGCCACTAAATATATAATCATATGGTTGGCTATTCAAATCGCCATTCGTCCGTGGTCCCTTGTCCATCTGTCCCTTCGTCCTTAAACAATTTATGTTTCCAATCTTTCATGGAAGAAAATAGTTGGCGCTAAGCTTCCTATGGACTATCTTGTTATAAGTATTCTTACAAATATGTTTTTCTGCTTTCAGGTTAGAACTGGGGAAAATTCGGGCTTTGTAAACAAAGCACACGGCCAAAAAACCTTCTGAATCATCTGAAGTGCCGGTTCCCGGTCCTTCGGGACACATGGCGATAACGCGCCACAAGGTGGCCATGGAGCTGAGCTCAAGTGAAGAAAATTATAATGGTCCTCCCGTTCCTAAAAAAGCCAATAAAGAGAAAGGGGGAAAAGAAAAAAGAAAAAAAGAGACGCTTGGTGGTATCATGATGAAAAACCAAAAAGAATACCACAAATTTATTACAAAAAAAAATCCCGAAACTGTTAAAGGTGCTTGGTGTGTCGGACAGCTCGGAGTCCGACAGTGATTGAACTGGGACGATACCCGGTCTTATATTATAAAATTAAATGGAATTTACAAAACAAAAACAAAATGCTGTGTTCATCTTTGTTCATTCATTCATCCAACAAGGGTGTTCTCGACGACGTCCGAGTAAAATAAGGTCTGGTGGCAAAATCTTAAAATAGCAATGTTCCCAAAGCCACCAGACTAATAGTGCATTTAGCGATATTGAAGCAATATATATATATTGTTGATTACCTGTTGCTGTATACAAATATTTAACAAGCCATCATTCATTATCGACTTTGCGTAGTTCGGCCCGAATTTCATTCTTCGTGCGAAAAGGCGAAACAACGGAAATTAAAACATATAATTTTCGTATTTTGAGGTGAAAGTTAGAATACACAAAATGACATAAATAAAGTGTAAACATATACATGGACATATAAATAAAGTAAAGCGACAAACATGCATTAATTAAGTTATTAAATGAAATGATATTATGGAGAGTGGAAACAATATCTCCGTAATGGAGTTTTATGGAGTTTGTTTGTAGCTTTTCGCGCCCATACTTCAGTGTTGTCGCATACACATGTGTAGGCTACGTATGTGTATAATGCACGTGAATTGAAGGGTGTAGCCTATGTATGTGTACAATACACGTGAATTTAAGTGTGTAGCCTATGTATGTGTACAATGCACGTGCATTTAAGTGTGTAGCCTATGTATGTGTACAATGCACGTGGATTTAAGTGTGTAGCCTATGTATGTGTATAATGCACGCGAATATAAGTGTTCCTCGTCGAGGAGCTCGTATCCGTTAGACAACGCATATAAATTCAAAACAAATAGTTTTTGAGACGACCCTAATTTTACCAGTAGTCCGCGTCGGTGTCCGTGTAGGTTCTCCGTGTACATGAAAATCGGAAATGTCTATTAGGATGTCACGCAAAAGTGCATGATAGAACGACACCTGTAGCAACACATCCCCACAGAGGAATGAGGAAATACACATTACACAGTGGACATATGAATCGGACGTGTAGGATTGTTGAGTCTAATTTAGTTCGATTTAATTCAATATCTTATTAAAACCACACTTAACAATTGATTGATATGTACATATATGCTATTTAAATGCATCTATGGTTGGCACGAGTACATTAACTTGATTGAATTGGTGACCCGCATTGTTTAGGGTCAAAGATCAGCGCGTTGTTTACTTCTAAATTAACTCGTCAGTGAACCCTGTGTATACAGATCACGACGTTTTCGTGATTCTATGACGTAGTCCACCATAATTATATGCACACAGGCACCGGCTTACACCATGTGATCACACTTACATATTTTGTGGTGATTAATTGATAATGTTGGTTTAGTCGGTACAAATGCGTACCTTATTTACATATGTTTTACCGACATTGTAGATAATGTTTCCGAATCTGTAGTTGCTATAACTTGTCCAATCAATTTCTGAAGCTATGAATATAATTTTCAAGAATCTAGACCTCCGACAAAAACATCTTTACGTAAGTATAATAAATAAATAAATACATAAATAAATAATTTTAATGATTCATCAACTCTGAAGACCTTTTAATCAAAACATATTTCTTCATTAGAATATTTGACTTTACCACTTGATTTATTCGGCGGAAACATATTCGAAGAAACTACAGTACTTGTATAACCATTGGAACAAGCTGTGATCCTCTTTTGATCGATTTTTTTGTTTTTGTTTTTTTGTTTTTGTTTTTTTTTTTACACAAGGCCTAATTCATTGGAGAACTTAACAAGACGGATAAAAAGGCAGTCAATATCTTTGAAGTGTTGTCTTTAAATGCAATGATGCCGAAAACATTTCACCTAATCTGTCACGTACTAAACTGGTCCTGTTGTAAAAAATTTTCATTCCCCATTTTACACAAGATTTAGATCATATTTATATTCATAAACTACAAAACCGACAAATAATACCGACAAAATAACGAAACGATAATTCAAACCCAAATTAATTCAATGGAAGCAAAGTTTAAAACAAAATTATAGATCTGGAATGAGACCATTGAAGTGAAAGTATGATAAGACCAGATGTTTCGGGAGAGTAGGCGTCTTCTCCATTGACAACAGCCGCCATACAAATCTAGGTCAAATCCGGGTTACATCGCAAAAATGAAAACTAGGGTGGGGACACGAAATCATATGTCATATCAACACACATCGATTATGTCGAATTTCATATCACATATGGAAATAAAATATTTCAATGTTATCGAAAAAATAAGTGGGGTTCTTTTTTTATCTAAAGAGTGGGTATACATATATATTTTCCTGTAATGTCGCATAAGTACATTTATATCCTTCTGAAGAAACAAAAATAACCTCATTGGTACTTTTATCATACTGATATTTTACGTTTTTTTTGTAACTTACATCAAAAAGTATATAAACTTGTTTATTACTTTGAAACTGAAATCTTTTACTTTTTAAAACATTTTTGTACACAGTTTGGACACAACTATTCCCAAATTTAACAACTCTGTACTTAGACACGTTAATTGAGCTATAAAGCGGCTTGTCAAACAACATTTACGTTCACAACATTTTTTGGTTATTTGTCCACTTTCCCAACTCTGTTAGATTCTCATAATCCCTTTTGTGGTGTCACTTAAGAAATCTGGTCCTGTCCTAAATATATTTTCTACCCTTTGTTACCCAAATTATCGGCATGTCAGAGTCAATTAAGGCTCAGGTAATGTTACGTAATCTTTCGGCCAGATTGGTGTTTTTCTCTCAGTTCTTTGTCCGAACCCACGCTAAGATTTGACCAATCAGCAATAAGGTCCGACTGGACATACATTTTTTATGAGGCCTCTCAAAGGTAAATCCAATACCTCACTTTAGTAAATACTGCGAATAACCCTCCTGGAACCTCACCGATATTGGGGGCACCTGAGTATGTAGTGTGTCGCGTGTCCAGCTAGTCACTTGAAGCTGCGACCACAATAAAGACCACATCAAACTTACCAGGCTGTCTCCATTATAATTTACAGGTGAGCAATTGTTTTTATTTTTATTATGTTGTATTTTTGTATTTTGATTTTGTAAACTGACTTTATTCATATTCATGTGTATGAGATTATTGTTTATTAGTATTATAGACTTTTCATGCTCACAATGCATTTTTACCCACTTACTTTAAGTCACACGTAAGATAAAGAATTTGTAATTTTCCCACTTGTTATCTGTTCGACCTTCAGATTGTTTTTTTAACTACGGTAGAGTTCTGTTAAGTTTTGATAGGTAGAATTTTATTTAATACCCTACAAAATAATCATATTTTGGACAAAAACATTGTACTTTTCTGTAACAAAGGTCTTACACCTTTGAGAAACTATGTTTGGAAAGGATTGTAAAGATTCAAGCTAAATAGATCATTAACTAAAGCTTTAACTATTTATTTACATTAAATTTATTATTATCAAAGATTTCGGTATTGTTACCGCACTTGTTCGCACCAAATTATTCAAATTACTAGAATAGAGTTGCGTCCCCTGATGAATTCATAACATCCGCCAAAGGACGGCAAACACATGTTTGTATGATTTTAAATAACAGCTAGATCATCACGATCTCAAGATGCAAATCCATCTGTCTAGAATAACTCAATCAAGAGTAAGTAAATTTTTTATTCTATGCATCTAATTATTATAATGTTGCTAAAATTATACTCGTAAATAACTGATAATGTATTTTTCCAAAACCATGCTTTTAGAATATAGTGCGTGAAAACATTCTTATCACTTTTATATGACTGAGAATTATTTATCTTGTACTTTGAAATAACTGCTAATGTGTCATGCTCATTGTAAATGTAAAGTAGGCATATTGGTTCAAATAATTGATAAAATAGATGTTTATTTATCCTTTCATAAGTCAGCAATTGTAATCACCCCTCTAGGAACTTTCATTAACCTTCTTTTTTATAAACCGGAAGTTCACTTCAAAACCGGAAGTTGCCGATGTAAACAAAAAGTGGGCGTTTCCCATGTAAACAGATACACGTGTTATCTTCCCTTTTTCTTTGTAGCTGGTCTAGATTGAAAATGTTTTCAATGTCTTATTTTTATCTTGAACCAGAACAGCACTATATCAAATTCATGTAATAAGCCTTCCTACCTCATTCAGATTGAATTTATTTGTTATATTTTTATGTTGTCATGCTCGGTTAATTGTTAAAATGTTTCTTTGGTAAAGTTTTTAGGCATAGAAAAACTTAACACATTATGTCATGTTTATGCTGTGTCCTTGCTGCACGAGTTGTTCCTAAGTCATCGACCCCTCACTGCCAAGCAAGAGTAGCTCTACTTAGTTAATTCTCCCCAGTTTTAACTTAGCTAATTTTCCCCAAATTAGTTTATTATTTTTCTACATTAGGAATTTCATTGTATGGTAATTAAATCCAATGTGTGGTTTAATTCGCGATTGATATTGTATATCAATAACAAGAGTTTCCTATGTAGCATAATTTTATTTGTTTCTGCATTAGATTTTCCTTGTATTGTAATTAAATCCATTGTGTGGTTTAATTCGCGATTGGTATTGTATATCAATAACAAGAATTTATATGTAATATTGTTTGTATGTTATGACTTGAAGCTGCGACCACAATAAAGACCACATCAAACTTACCAGGCTGTCTCCATTATAATTTACAGGTTACCCAAACACAACAACCGACACAAAACCACGTCATAAATTGATGTAGAGTCCTCAAGGTCCTCGATGACAGGAAAAGGCAAGGTAACTGTACCAGTAAACTACAACACCAAGACTCGTGCAGCAGCCAAAGAACAAGCCAACAGACCACCACCACCTCCACCACCAACAACACAACAGCCTGGACAACAGCCACTGGAACAACAACCACAGCAACCAGAACAACCACAGGAACCTGAACAACAGCCACTACAACAACAATCACAGCCACTGGAACAACAATCCTTAGAAGACGACATAGAACTACCTCCTCCACCACCATTACCAACACAACTGAACAATATTCAGTTTTATTCCCCAGACATGGCAAACGGAGGAATAAATTTAAAAAAATTTAACGGAACTGATTCCCCTGTGTTGTGGCTATCAAACTTGGAGGAATGGCAGAAATTCCACAATATAACGGATGATAGGACATTGGCAGCTATGGCCTTCAACATGGATGGGGCTGCAGCTTTGTGGCTGCAAGGTCTCCCTGAAGAAAACAGAACAGACCTACAGAAATTCAAGGAGGCATTTCTTGATAGATTCATCCAAAAGGCCACCACCAACAAGTTTTTCTCTCTTAAACAAATGTCTGATGAAAATGTCGACAAATATCTGGAACGGGCAGAGAAACTTGCGCTTGGCCACAATATAATAGAGGGCTGCAAGGTCCAAGTGGCCATAAACGGTCTCCAGGCAAGATTTAAGTCCAAGGTACTTGGCAAGGAGCCAAAATCTTTCTTGGACCTTCGCCATGCTGTAGAATTGGCGAAGGAAGAAATCGCATGCAACACCGACACAGATACAGTCAGCTTGGTATCAATGACTAAGCTTTGTGATGATCTCGTATCAAAGTTTCAGGCAAACATCATCAGCCAAATTCAAGGAGTTAAAGAAGATGTTTCACTCATTACAGCGAAAACAGAACAAGCCTCACACAAAACAACAGACCTCCTACCAACCTCCTCAGCAACAGCAACAGTTTCAACAATATTACCAGCAGCCCTTCCACACTCAGCAGCCATTCCAGACCCAGCAGCCATTCCAGACTCAGCAGCCATTCCACACTCAGCAGCCATTCCACAATCAGCAGCCATTCCACACTCAGCAGCCATTCCAGACCCAGCAGCCATTCCAGACCCAGCAGCCTTTCCAGACCCAGCAGCCTTTCCAGACCCAGCAGCCATTCCAGACCCAGCAGCCTTTCCAGCCTCCACCAACCTTCCAGCCACCACCTCATCAACAGAACAGAAGACCATGCCAGGGATGTGGTAAGTCATGCCAAGGGCGCTATTTATGTCCAGCTTACAATACACAATGTTCTTTTTGTAAACTCTGGCATCATAATTCTGATGCATGCCGGCGAAAAAAATTTAACCAACCTCCCACTGCAAACACATACCCATCTAACTCTTCTTCTGCCCCAGCACAATACCCAAATAGACATTAGGGGTACGTGCCTATCCCTGGCAGCAAGGATAGGCACAACCAGACTAGCATGACTCAACACGTCACAGGACCCATCTTTAACACCACCCTCTCTAAACCCCAAACACCCACTCATTCTCCCGAACCAAACTTACCAAACCCAGTAGAGATAGTTAATCTTGTCACTCCTGTTGATAAAAACACAGTTAGTGTAGAGTTGTACGAATCACCAGTAAAAGCGCTGGTTGATACTGGAGCTACAATCTCCTGTGTCACATTATCTTTATTGACTACATTAAAGGTAGACACATGTACACAGATTAAACAGTGTTCTGCTGTAACCGCAGTGGTTGCAGGAGGCGAGTCCCATCGCAGTCTAGGTAAGGCAACCATCCCTGTCAAAATTGGTGAGTGTATTTTCACGGCTGACTTTCATGTTTTTGAAAACTTCCACATTCCATTGATTTTAGGCTTAGACTTTTTGAATGCACATGAGGCAGTTATTGACATTAAAAACAAAACTTTATTTTTGAAAGAACTTGACATGAACAAAATTCTGTCTATCCACACAGAAGTATCTTTGGCCAGGACAACTGCTTGTAACATTCTACCCCCACTGTCAGTCAACAATATTACAGTCAGAGTACCAGACCTACCACCAAAATCACACATACTTTTCGAACCACTACCTCTATTACCATCTTTAGGTCTTGTCGGTGCCAAATGTGTCTCAATCATTCAGCCAGACCACACATGTGTTGTCCAAGTCATGAATCCGTCAGAAAAACAAGTTGTTCTCTTTTCTGGCAAAGTAATAGGTTCAGTATCGGTAGTTGATCAAAACACTGTCATGTCTCTTGACACACCCTTACATACAAAACCTACATCCTCACAGTCCTCAAGTACACAAACATCTGATCACATTACCTTTGACTTGGACAGCTCAGATCTTTCAGGAAACCAAAAACAGCTCCTTCAAGCATTTCTTAAACAAAACAGAAATGTGTTTGCCACTGATCTTTCTGAGTTAGGCCATACATCTCAGCAAACACATAGAATTGAAACCGGTGATGCTCTTCCCCTCAGGCAACGATTTTACCGTCAAAACCCTGAGGTCAAAGCTGAAACTGAAAAACAGGTAAAAGAAATGCTTGAAAATGACATTATAACAGAATCCACATCAATGTGGCAGAGCCCAGTTGTTATGGTGAAAAAGAAAAATGGTCAGTTACGTTTTGCTGTAGATTACAGAAAACTTAACGCTGTTACCAAACAGTGTACCTTCCCACTTCCCCGTCTCGAAGATGTATTTGACTCGATTGGAGAATCGAAAGCCCAATACTTTTCGACACTTGACCTTGCCTCTGGTTTCTGGCAAATCCCCATGGACCCAGAAACTGCTCACAAATCAGCGTTTGTGACCCCTGCTGGAGTTTATCAGTGGAAAAGAATGCCGTTTGGACTTGTAAATGCCCCGGCAAGTTTCCAATCTCTTATGTGTAAAGTTTTGAATGGTTTGAATTGGAAAACCTTGTCTGGTGTACGTTGATGATATTCTTGTTTTCTCACGTACATTTGAGACTCATCTGAAAAACTTACAAGAGATCTTTGATAGGCTTAGGCAGGCACAGTTAACACTCAAACCTAGCAAGTGTTCATTTGCCCAACACAAGGTACATTACCTAGGTCATGTGATCTCTAAAGATGGAGTTCAAGTTGATACATCTAAAACAGACGCTGTTGATTCATATCCTGTCCCAAAAACTCAAAAACAGGTAAGATCTTTCTTAGGCCTCTGCAATTACTATAGAAAGTTTGTCAAAAACTATAGTAAAATAGCATCACCATTAAACAAACTCCTCCAAAAAGATGTGAAGTTTGAATGGTCACAACCCTGTCAAAAGTCATTTGACCAACTCAAACATGCTTTGACATCCCCACCAGTGCTTGCATACCCAGATCACTCCAAACCATTCATTTTGACAACAGACGCATCAGGTGAAGCCATTGGGTATGTATTGGGTCAGTTAGACTCAAACAATTTTGAACGTGTTATTGCCTATGGTGGTCGCTCCCTTAACCAACACGAACGTAAGTACTCCATTTCAGAAAGAGAAGGTCTTGCCATTGTTGAAGGTATAAAAACATACCACGTGTACCTAGCGTCAAAGCGTTTTAAAGTATATACTGATCACAGTGCTCTAAAATGGATGAAAGATATCAAGCCAGAGTCTACCGGTAGGTTAGCTAGATGGTCAGTACTCTTACAAGGCTACGATTTTGAGATCTTGTACAAAGCAGGTAAGACAAATGACGTGGCAGATGCCCTGTCCAGACGGCCATACTCCCCAGTTCAAGATACCAATACAAAAGATGAACTAGAAGAAGTAGTCCCCCATCCAGAAGTCTCGTCTGTAGGTCTAGAATTAGAGTCCTCACTTCAACAGGTCACTTTTCTATACAGTGTTCAGACCCCAAGTGCACCTGTCACAGAAATCTCAGAGTCTGTTACTCCTGAACCAGTTGGTAAACTTCAGTCCGAATGTCCAGACTTCAGGGATATCTACAAATACTTGACTACAGGGGAGCTACCAGCATCAAAACAACAAGCTGTCAGAATATTATCTTTGTCCAGTCAGTATGATATACTAGATGATACTCTATATCACTTGTACATACCCAACCCTAAGAGAGATACTCAGAAAACTCCCCTTCGTCAGCTCGCAGTCCCTAGGTGTCTTAGAGAAGATGTACTTAGGTCTTACCATGACTGTCAAGCTGGTGGGGCACATTTAGGGTTTGATAGGACGTACAAAGCCATCCAACTGAAGTATTATTGGCCCAAAATGTTTCAGGTGACTGTAGACTATATCAGGTCTTGTGACACATGTCAAAGGATAAAAAAGTCTGTAAACAAAAAACAGGCTCCTTTAACAACAATGCCTATCTGTGAGACTTTCTCACGTCTACACATGGACATTTTAGGACCTATCACAACAACAAAAGAAGGTTACAAATACATTCTTCTTGTTGTTGACTCCTTCAGCAAGTGGCCGGAAGCATTTCCTCTGAAAACACAAGATTCTAAGGAAATTGCCAAGGTATTGTACTCTGAAATATTCGCCAGATATGGTGCCCCAAGTACGATAGTCAGTGATCGAGGGCAAAATTTCATGAGTAAACTTGTAACTGCTGTATGTGAAATCTTCCAAGTCACAAGACACTTTACAAGTTCATACCATCCACAAACCAACTCTACATGCGAACGCATGAACAGTACACTGGCCCAATGCTTGAGAGCATATGTTGATAAAAATCAACAAAACTGGCCCGAGTTCTTACCTGGTGTTCTTATGGCTTTCAGAATGTCTCCATCTACCCAGGCTTCTTATATGTCCCCATATCACATGCTGTATGGCAAAGAAATGAACTTACCCTTTGACACTGCCTTAATACCAAAAGATGGTCTGAACAAAGATGCTAAAACACATGTCACTCAACTCATAGATCACCTCAAGGATGTAAGACAAACAGCCAACAAAAACATAACAGAGGCCAGAAACAAACAAAAACAACATCATGACAAAAAATCTTCAGTCCCCGAGTTCCGCATCCATGACTTAGTCATGCTTCATTCACCAAGAATACCACAAGGTTTGTCACCAAAACTACATCACCCATGGGATGGGCCCTATTACATCGTCGATATTGGCCCAAACCATACCTACAAACTTCGAAGATGCAATACGCATAAAGAGATAAAATCTCTAATACATGCAAACCGACTAAAGCTGTATACAAACCCAGACAACCGGCCTAGTCTAAATCCACCAACATGCTTACCTAACATTACCAATGTACCTCTAGGCAATCAAAACAATCCTCCTCAACCAAACCAACCCAACCAACCCAACCAACCCCATCCCAACCAACCCCAACCCAACCAACCAAACCAACCCCATCCCAACCAACCCCAACCCAACCAACCAAACCAACCCCATCCCAACCAACCCCAACCCAACCAACCAAACCCAACTGCTGATAACACAGCCCAACCAAACCAACCAAACCCAACTGCTGATAACACAGCCCAACCAAACCAACCCCAACCCAACCAACCCAACCCTACTAAACCAATTCAACCAAATCAAACCAATCATTCTCCTCCGGATGACCAGCAGTCTTATCCAATTGAAAGACTTCTTAAGTATAAGTTTCGCAATGGAGTTAAAGAATTCCGTGTAAAATGGCTGGGTCATTCTGTCCGAACCTGGGAGCCAGTAGAAAACCTACCTCCAGCAATGGTTCGTGAATTTCATATCACTAAAACGCAAACAGGGAAAGCTCGTAAAAAGGGTAAACAGTCTAAACTGACATGTTTCTCACGGCAATAAACATTCGCAGGGAACGTTAATTCTTAGATATCTTTTACCGGTATTTCTTTTCTCTATTTTCTCCTACTTTTTCTCTCCATGCATACTGAATGCTAAGATTTAAATAGATATAATTCTGTTTATTTAGTGCTTTGAGGTGATTGCAACATCTCATAACGGCATACAAGTAGCTAATATTATCCTATCTGTCTGCTTCCTATTAGGTATCTTTGGACTTCCTCCTATGTGGAGCTTCCTTGCTGTGATGACCCTCCTGATCCTCCCCTTTGCGGCCTGTGATAATGACCCCGGACTAGTTCAAAGATTGAACTATGGAATTGTATTCAACCCCACAGCAAAATTACATCTTGGTCAAGAATATTGGTCGCACACATTTGAAATACCACTCCCGTCTAGGATATACCTCCCAGGAGATCTCCAGTGTAGAAATCAACAATGTGAACCAGCAAATGTGGTATTGAAAACATTGGAAGCTCTAAGAATGCAATGTATGGCTAGCATTAATTCCACAGTCACCAAAATCCATCGCCTCATCCCTCATTCTTACTTTCCAAATACAGTTAAATTTGGTTCTAGGAGATCCAAACGAGGTTTTTTTGACTTCATCGGTGATATCTCGAAATCATTGTTTGGAACAGCGACATCAAGTGATGTTGACAACTTAAAACAACACATGAAAACATTGAACAATAACAACATCAAACTAGCCAAAGCCATGACCCAGGAAGCTCATCAGTTAACATCATTTGTAAGTACAGTCAATGAACGGTTTGACAATGTCATCAAGGCAGTACGTAATAATCATGATGAATCTGTGACATTAGCTCAACAATTTTCTAGTGCCATGGATGGAATGCAACATGAATATATATTGCTTGAAAATAGGATGTTAAAGCAAATTAACTCAAGTGCAGTTTTAGAAAAACATCTAGAACATGTTCAATTAGCAATTCATGATTTTGCTAAAGGCAAGTTGTCTCCCTTTATTTTGTCACATCATACAATTAGATCTACACTCAAACAAATCCAGAACATACTATCCACAAAATATCCAGGAACACACATTATCCATTTTGATCCTTTACATTATTATTCATTTGCAGAATTTTTGTATGCTAGGCACAGTTCTAACTTGTACATCATGTTAAAGGTTCCTATATCATCTTTTGTCCAACCTTTATCACTATACAAGGTATATTCCTATCCAGTGCCCATCAATACCACATCCACTCATGCCACACAATTATTAGACACTCCAGATTATTTTGTACATACCAGTGATAATCAACATTTTTCAGTTCTTTCACATACCCAACTTAGCCAGTGTAGAGGACAAGATATTATGTACTGTCCTTTTCATGTAGCTTTAAATTCTGTAGCATCTGGTTCATGTTACTCCTCAATTTTTTATAATCAAAAGTCTCAAGTGAAATCTTTTTGCGATTTTCGTTTTGTACCAAATGCACTGAAACCTGGCATTATTGAACTTTCACCATCAAATTTAATGTTGTACCGAACCAAAATGTTAGCACTAGACTGCCCGTCTGGCCAGAAAATGATAAAAGGTTGCAATTTTTGTGTATTGCGTGTACCATCGAGATGTTCAGTCACTTCAGATACTTTGTATCTTCCATCAAGGCTTGGTCAAGGTCAAAATGACACTGGAGACATTTCAATTTTACATCCAATCAATTTAGCATTGATTCAACATTTTTTCGACCCCGAAAATCACGCCTCCATATTTGGAGACACTAATTATGGAAAGTCTGTACATATCAAAATCCCAAATATTGAGATTTATAATCACTCATTCTCTCAAACTCTAGCAAATGACAAACAGTACCATCTAAGTCTTAAACGTATTGCTAAGAAAACAAAACAAGGAGAAAAGGTATTTCAAACATTATCAGAATCTATGATAGATGGTCAGCTAGAATTTACCTCTGGCAATTGGCTAGACACTAGCGGAATAATGGCTTTAATTGCCACAGCTTCGGCATGGTTAGCAATTGGATTATTTATTTGGTTATTAAGAAAGTTCCGTCACCTTTCAGCAACTGTTTTATTAGCACAAACATCCTCTGCACTAACCATCCCACCAAATGTACCAAGTTTCCACTACAAGGCACTGCCTGACTTAACAACCTTACCCACAATCACTGACCATGTCTACAACTCCTTGCAGACTCCTTGGCCTTATGTTACCTTATCCTTATTAACAACAGCATTCATCCTGTTCTCCACTTACATGTTCTGGAGAAAATTAAAATCTGCTCACAAAACCTCTATTTTCCTAGAACTTACCACTGGTCATGATTGTATGCTGATACAAGTGGCTTCCCTCCCATTATGTCCCAATAACTGGACAATCATTCCACCCACTAATGTTACTAGTATCTCACTCAGAGGTCGAGTCTTAAGGTCTCTTCATATTGAGTGGGATCACTTTTCTATAGTAAATAATCACACTAAACAAACAATTTACCCTAACAATACCATTAATATTTCCCCCTTCCAAAGCTGGCGCATCACAAAAATACTCAGGCACCCATATGCTGCCTATTTTGTATTAACCCATCAAGGGTATTTCCAAGTTTTGCACTAAGTTTGCATATTGTATGGACATGAATTACCCAGGCATGACTTACTTCGCCATATTGTTTATATATATTGTTTGAGCATATTACTTTTTCATTTCTTCCATATGTGATGTTTGTAAGAGTTGGACATTATATGAACCACTGTATCTTACAATTCAAGTAATTTTTCATCTCATAACTTTAATTTGTCTATATAAAGGCAAATAAGATGTGATCTTTCCATTATGTCATTCAAATACTTCTTTTTTTCAACCACCGGCCGGAGTTGTTTAAAATGTATACAATATGTATATGTGTATATAGCAAATATCACTAAATTTGTCAACCATTGTTTTTATATGTACCCAATTGTCTATAACATTTGTTTGATGTGAATTATCTCCCTTTATATTGTTGTACAAATACCTACCACTACTTTTAATCTTTGAGGACAAAGATTTTTCCCAACCAGGAGGGATATATCATACTGATATTTTACGTTTTTTTTGTAACTTACATCAAAAAGTATATAAACTTGTTTATTACTTTGAAACTGAAATCTTTTACTTTTTAAAACATTTTTGTACACAGTTTGGACACAACTATTCCCAAATTAACTAACTCTGTACTTAGACACGTTAATTGAGCTATAAAGCGGCTTGTCAAACAACATTTACGTTCACAACATTTTTTGGTTATTTGTCCACTTTCCCAACTCTGTTAGATTCTCATAATCCCTTTTGTGGTGTCACTTAAGAAATCTGGTCCTGTCCTAAATATATTTTCTACCCTTTGTTACCCAAATTATCGGCATGTCAGAGTCAATTAAGGCTCAGGTAATGTTACGTAATCTTTCGGCCAGATTGGTGTTTTTCTCTCAGTTCTTTGTCCGAACCCACGCTAAGATTTGACCAATCAGCAATAAGGTCCGACTGGACATACATTTTTTATGAGGCCTCTCAAAGGTAAATCCAATACCTCACTTTAGTAAATACTGCGAATAACCCTCCTGGAACCTCACCGATATTGGGGGCACCTGAGTATGTAGTGTGTCGCGTGTCCAGCTAGTCACTTGAAGCTGCGACCACAATAAAGACCACATCAAACTTACCAGGCTGTCTCCATTATAATTTACAGGTGAGCAATTGTTTTTATTTTTATTATGTTGTATTTTTGTATTTTGATTTTGTAAACTGACTTTATTCATATTCATGTGTATGAGATTATTGTTTATTAGTATTATAGACTTTTCATGCTCACAATGCATTTTTACCCACTTACTTTAAGTCACACGTAAGATAAAGAATTTGTAATTTTCCCACTTGTTATCTGTTCGACCTTCAGATTGTTTTTTTAACTACGGTAGAGTTCTGTTAAGTTTTGATAGGTAGAATTTTATTTAATACCCTACAAAATAATCATATTTTGGACAAAAACATTGTACTTTTCTGTAACAAAGGTCTTACACCTTTGAGAAACTATGTTTGGAAAGGATTGTAAAGATTCAAGCTAAATAGATCATTAACTAAAGCTTTAACTATTTATTTACATTAAATTTATTATTATCAAAGATTTCGGTATTGTTACCGCACTTGTTCGCACCAAATTATTCAAATTACTAGAATAGAGTTGCGTCCCCTGATGAATTCATAACATCCGCCAAAGGACGGCAAACACATGTTTGTATGATTTTAAATAACAGCTAGATCATCACGATCTCAAGATGCAAATCCATCTGTCTAGAATAACTCAATCAAGAGTAAGTAAATTTTTTATTCTATGCATCTAATTATTATAATGTTGCTAAAATTATACTCGTAAATAACTGATAATGTATTTTTCCAAAACCATGCTTTTAGAATATAGTGCGTGAAAACATTCTTATCACTTTTATATGACTGAGAATTATTTATCTTGTACTTTGAAATAACTGCTAATGTGTCATGCTCATTGTAAATGTAAAGTAGGCATATTGGTTCAAATAATTGATAAAATAGATGTTTATTTATCCTTTCATAAGTCAGCAATTGTAATCACCCCTCTAGGAACTTTCATTAACCTTCTTTTTTATAAACCGGAAGTTCACTTCAAAACCGGAAGTTGCCGATGTAAACAAAAAGTGGGCGTTTCCCATGTAAACAGATACACGTGTTATCTTCCCTTTTTCTTTGTAGCTGGTCTAGATTGAAAATGTTTTCAATGTCTTATTTTTATCTTGAACCAGAACAGCACTATATCAAATTCATGTAATAAGCCTTCCTACCTCATTCAGATTGAATTTATTTGTTATATTTTTATGTTGTCATGCTCGGTTAATTGTTAAAATGTTTCTTTGGTAAAGTTTTTAGGCATAGAAAAACTTAACACATTATGTCATGTTTATGCTGTGTCCTTGCTGCACGAGTTGTTCCTAAGTCATCGACCCCTCACTGCCAAGCAAGAGTAGCTCTACTTAGTTAATTCTCCCCAGTTTTAACTTAGCTAATTTTCCCCAAATTAGTTTATTATTTTTCTACATTAGGAATTTCATTGTATGGTAATTAAATCCAATGTGTGGTTTAATTCGCGATTGATATTGTATATCAATAACAAGAGTTTCCTATGTAGCATAATTTTATTTGTTTCTGCATTAGATTTTCCTTGTATTGTAATTAAATCCATTGTGTGGTTTAATTCGCGATTGGTATTGTATATCAATAACAAGAATTTATATGTAATATTGTTTGTATGTTATGACTTGAAGCTGCGACCACAATAAAGACCACATCAAACTTACCAGGCTGTCTCCATTATAATTTACAGGTTACCCAAACACAACAACCGACACAAAACCACGTCATACTTTTTTCAACTATATGTTGATTCAACAAATGTAAACTTACTTAATTTGACATACTCAAATTTTAACGCGAAACCAAATGAAAACAGATTAGCGGAATGATGAATTAACGCATCAACAATAATTGCCATGGAAACCAATGTAGATAAACTACCATTGGCGCAATCATAATATAGCGGAATGTTCCAACGAGAAAAACACTAGAAAAAGATAACGTTTACAGTATTTCCTTTATGTAAGTATTTGATATGTACTTGGATGAAGGAGCGATACAGGTTGACAATTGGACAATTTGACTATTTGTGTCCACAACGACCTGTCAATCAACTACTTCTAGTTTAAGAGTTGTTATGAGTTCTTAACTTAGATGTTTGTCACCAGCGGAAACAGTGTTAATTTTCGGATGAATTATTACTTAACGTGATTTATTGTGTATGTGTGGTTTACCACCATGTGCTGTTGTTTCAATTAGTCGTATGTTTACACGCCTAATTCCTGGAATATTAACTAGATTTAATTGACTGGTTTGTCTGTTATATTGTATATATATAGGTAGAAAAATAGATTGTCGGCTAATTGCCTCTATCAGTAATAAACAATTTGTATCGCTACGTTTGTTCATAAAAATATAAATCACACTGTCATTGATATATCATTACATTTTACCTATGGAAGTCATTGTTTATGATGAAAAAGATATTTTTTCCATAATCCACAATCAAAAACATTTTATAAGTTACTTTGAAAATAGTTTTAAAGGGATCGTAGTTTTATTATGAAACCCTCGAACAATTGGAGGTTGCAACTAGAAAGTTTTTTTTACTGGTCTTTAGTCTTTGAAATTGTATTGAATATTAAATGTTAGACAACGAACCAGACAACGAACCAGTCACGAACAATATATATATACTTTGACAGCACAGCAATGTTAGCATTAATATATGTATATTTCTGAATCACTAACTTTACATCAATCTGAGGTTTTACAATCGAACATGCATTTATACGCACCAAATATAGCTGATACGACCTACTGTGAGCAACGTCATGTTAATTTTCACAATTTTAAGCCCCATTAATCACAGTCTACATATACTTTGCCAATGTATTTTCTTAATTGGTGTCATAGCCCCGCTCTCTTCAAAATTCCTTTATCTAAAATTCTTAAATTACAGTTTTACACAAGGAAGTATTGTTGGATTTGAGGGAAACACTTAGCTTAGCGAAAAATTGTTTCATATTGATTAAAAAAAAATTGATAACTTAGAAATGGGAACAGGACCTATTGTAGTTCAAAGGAAACACAAGGAACAAACAAGACTGAACGATTTGGACAATTTCTGCCTTTTTGGACTTGTTTATTCCATTCACAGAGTGGACATTTCACAGCATGATAGACAAAATGAGGTACACTTCGAGTCAGAATCAGAAACAAAGGTATGCGACTAAATGAGATATGATATATTCATTACAGTACATTGTATTCATTGTGAGATGTATAAAACAATACTTTTTAATGTAAAGAGTAAGAATAAAAGGTAGAAATATTGGACTTCTTAAATAAATAACAAAAAATAAAGCGATTCAGATATAGCATTTCATAACAAATTCTATGCGGTTAAATAATACATTTTTTTCTTCTGTTTTTTGCTTTTTTTCCAACTCTTGAAATTATGAAGTCAAGTTTTTTATCTTGTATTGAGCATATGAAATCATGAAACAAGCATTTTTAGAAATATTTAAATTCTACCAAATGTTTTTGTTCTGATAACATTCACGCCTTCACGACTGCTTTGCCTGTGTTTTTCCCTTCGAATAATCCGAGGAAGGCTTCAGGCATGTTTTGAAATCCCTCTGTAATGGTCTCCTTGTATTTCAATTTACCCTGAAAAATATTCATTATGAAAAGGTAAATATTTTGCTCTTTATTCGTATACAATCTAATTAATCTGTAAACCTTAATAGACTGGATATCACAATTCATTAAACAATTTGATATGGATATTCCATTTACAGAAAAAAAACCTGGACCCTTTTAATGCAGTATAACCAGATAAAGTAAGTCTGGATGCTCATAATACCATTAATTCTTATCAATGATGGACCCTTGATACGGTTTAGACAGAATCTTTTTATTAAGAAAAACCCCAGTTAAGGATAAACTTCATTGACAAATCTATTCTTAAATATTTTTTCCCTTGAAAGGATTAAAAAAATGTTTCCCTGCACTAAGAATGTTACATGTTTTTTACTCATCTCTTACACGTATTGGAAGAAAAACTTGCCAAACATATTCGAAATATAGAGAAAATTATTCATTGCATGTTATGAATAAATATTACCTGTTTGATCCATTCCACCATTTGCTTTTCACCGATGTGCCATTTCTCTCGGATATTAAAAATGATGAATCCAGTAATTGACAGTGATTTTTTAAGGATATCCGGAAACAGGTAGGGTGCTGGATAGTAAACGGAAAACCAAATTAATGTTGTATAATATCGGGCCTATTGATCAGATAATAATGCAACTTGAGGTTAAACCAAGCGTGAAAACAATACTAATGTAATTTTATAATTTTTTCATATAAAGTTTTATTATAAACCTTTTATCATTAACTTTTAATTGTTAATTTACAACTTTTTATTGTAATTTTACAACTTTTCATTGTAGCTTAAGTACGCGATTTGTCCCTTGATAGAAATGATGAAGCTACATTTATCCGTAAAATTGAGACTATTAAAGTTTTATTATTTGATTTGGATCGTTAAAGTTACATTATTTGAAAAGAATTGTTAAAGCTACATTATTTGAATGGGATTGTTAAGGTTTTATTATTTGATTTGGGATAGTTAAAGTTTTTATTTGATTTAGAGTTATTATAGTTTCGCTATTTCATCAAGGTGTATAGTTGTATTGGTTACATAGTTACATCAAAGAATTAAAATGCTTATACAGGTACACTGCCGTCAATAAGTTCCAAGACACTTAACACAAACGTATTTAATAGTTGAATATTGTATATTTTTTAATAACTTCTTATCACAATGGGTTTATAGGGTATCATTAGTCGATAGGTTATTGTCTTTTTAGAAATTTCGTTGAATTGAGAGCACTTTAATATATACATGTAGGTACTCTGTGTATGACTGATAATGCTAATTTAGCATCGATTGTCGCCTAATTTACAACTCGGGGTATTACAGGGTAATAAAACTTTATCAAATTAAATGTAATGTATTTATCGTTAAATATTTCTGAAATATGTGCCTTTGGATGACCCAGTTCGCCAAAAGGACAGATTTTGTTTAATGCAACAGGTTTCATCAATAAACATGTAACTGATTTCTTGTTTTCCCCTGTCAGTCAAGAGAGGTAATAATTCCCTATTTCTGAGTTTATCTTTCACGTAAAATTCCTTGGTAATTAACGCACCTGATATATCCTTGCTGTTGTTGTACGTCGATATTGACCCCAGCACCGCCATGCGGCCGAAATTCCTCATGTGTTTCAATACCTGGAAACTGATTTCCCCTCCAACCTACAACGTAAGTAAATCATAATTCGTTACAAAACGATGGTATGTAAGTAAGAATACTGTGATGGTTTTTTATTTTCATTTTGATCATTTTTCTCTGTATATAGGACAGAATTAAAACATTTATCATTAATGAATCTTGATACATTGTTTTTTCGCTACTAAGAGAACAGAATGAAATCACTTATTATTAATTAACCTTGCTATGATACATAATATTTTCGCTATTTAGAGAACATAATTTATTTTTAATGAATCTTGATATTTTATATTTATCTTTTTAAAGAATAGAATGAAAACATTCATTATTATCAAATCCATCTATATAATACTTTTTTCGCCATTTAGAGAACAGAATGAAACATTCATGATACAAATACATACCATATCACAGTAGCAGTGTACGCCGTCCGGAGCCACCTTCTCAATGGACTTGCTCACATCTTCAGTCTTGTAGTTGAATGCATAGTCGAATCCCAGTTCCTTCAACCACTTAATCTTTGCGTCTGTCCCAGCAAACCCAATTACTGTGCAACCCTTTAGCGCAAAGGAAAATGCATGTGTAAGGACTTAATACATAATCGAGAAGAATTAATCAACAATTTTTACAAAAATAATCGTCACATGCGCCTTTTTCTGAACTCACAACAGCAGTTCTCACCATTTCATAGTTTTCACATTTCATAGTTTTCACATTTCATAGTTTCCCCAGGAACAACCTACAGCTGCTCAGCCTCATATAGCGCTCTCTTTAAATAATAGGAGGTAAAGTCAAATAATACAAAAACAAACCAAACATTATACAGGGTCCCCACGAATCACCGTTTTATAGATTTTTTCCAAACATAACTCTTTCATAACAGTGCACAGACTCACTGGTTCGCATATAACTGCGTTTTGAGTTCCACGCCTATCTGACCGGCACTATAGCATATGTTTCACCTGCTGCATAGGTTCAGAATGATCCTGTATAACAGTCTTAAGGAAACCAGTCTTTTATATCTTGCTCAAGAGACATAAGGAGACATAAACCCAAAACTGATATGCTTCCCCGATGGAAACTTGGTATATCTAAATATTTGTCTGTTCTTTCTTTACAGATCTCAGGTAAGTCTGTTGTCAGAACTACAAGACCTTATACTTATAACATTGAAATGACAAGATCCATCGTCACATAACAATGTAACAGGTAGTACTCCGTATATGGTAACTGAACTGAAGCATGTAAAAGAACAAGTAGATCAACTAAAACAAATATCAGCAAACACACCTTCTTTTGTACAATAACATGTACACATGTTATGCCAAAACGACCTCCTTTTACTCAATATGAGTCTTGCAGCACAACTACCGTTGATCTCCCTCTACACTTACGCATCCTTCTTAAGAATAAGGCGAAATGTTGGAACGTAACTATCATAAGAGCTTGGTCGAAATACTCTCTAAAAATGTTTTTTAGGGACTTTTACAAAAGTACCCCAAAAGTGGTCAGAAACATCACAAAAACAAACTTCACAATAAAGGAGTTTTCCAAAGAGCTTTACCAAAGTACTCAAACGAAAGCCAGAAACATCACAAAAAGCTAACTTGACAATAACGAAGTTTTCCAGGGAGTTTTACCAAAGTGCCCCGAAGAGTGACCAGAAACATCATAAAAACCAAATTACAATAACGAAGTTTTCCACGGTGAGTTTTACCAAAGTACCCCAAATGGTGGTCAGAAACATCACAAAAACTAGCTTCATAATGAGAAATGTTTTCAAAAGAGTTTTATCCAAGTACCCAAACGAAGTTCAGAATCATCACAAAAACCTAACTTCACAATAAAGAAGGTTTTCAAAGAGTTTTAACAAAGTGTTCCCGACCAGTGGTCAGAAACATCACAAAAACTAACTTCACAATATAGAAGTTTTCCAAAGACTTTTACCCAAGTACATGTACTCCAAATGCTGGCAAAAACCATCACAAAAAATAATTTCGCAGTAAAGAAGTGATATCCTACCAGTATTTTTCCTATCTGCCCAGCAAGACTTCCTACTGCTCCTGCTGCACCACTCACAACCATCGTCTCTCCTTTTTGTAATTTCAGTACGTCAAGTAAGGTGAAATACGCCGTCATTCTGTAGAACAAGGAAGGTGATAATGATTCAGAGACATTGTCATCGATTACGTTTATATTACAGGTAAAACCACAACCAACATTACATGTACATAATTCTAATATCAGAATCACTGGTGATACAATGAGTACCAACTCTGTATGTAAATTAAATGTTCGCTAAATTCACGCACATTTATAAAACCATGAATACGAAGCTCATTCTTTTGAGAAGAATTTAAAGATGAAGTTATAAAAAGAAAAATATGTAAGAATTAAACTTCATACCCCGGCATCCCCATCACTCCAAGTGTCAGCGACAAAGGGAGATCACCCAGTTCGGGCATAACGTCTATCGTGGACACATCTTTAACATGTGTATGGGACCTCCAGCCGGACGATAGCCGGATTTTTGTACCGACAGGGTATTTGGTGTTTTTACTCTTCGTCACCCTGGAAACAGACAACAGACACAATGTTTCATTTTATGGCATCGGTATTCCCTATCAATGACACACGAAGATGTCTATGTTCTACCATTGATATTAAAGTGATTATGTTATGCTTTCGGAATGGAATGTCCTACTGATATAATAATACTTTAAGTACCTACAATATATAAACACATAACTGAATGACCTCTGATTTGTTATGACGTCATTTAAAATTACAAGAATAGCGTACTTGGGAAAAAAATATAAAATCAAATATTTTTTACATTATAAGGTTATCTTTCATCTATGTTTCCTTAAAATCTTACATTATGATAATCTTACCTGGCTATTTGCTCTCCGGTCACGGGCTCGCCAACTTTCGACATTTCCGAAAAAAATCTAGAACAAAAGTATATATGGTTAACAACATAATAATCATCACTATATTGATCATCATTAAATTATTTAGACCAAGAGTTAACTTACTATTACAATAGAACATTTCCATTATTATATAAAACACACTCAGTTCCATATATTGTTCATTGTACATAAATACTACTCGTATGTGCATATGGCTTGATCTATGTTTTGATTTGACATTAATAAATGTCTGATAAACATATAATTTGCAATATATTGTCAAAATCATAAAGTGCTAGATGTCTCACCTCATGTAAGGATCCACTGACAGGTACATGGCCTCACACACCAGTTCTGTAGGATCAAACACAAAGATAGATATTAAAACGAAAACAATATACATGTATATCCAGCAAAGAATGCCGAAATTTAACGAAATCATAATTCCAACTGAAAGCTGGTAATAGAGGTCAAAATATCAACAAAAGCATAGATAGGTATGGAGATTTTTTATAAGAGTCCAAAGATAGTAAAACCAGGTGCTCCGAAAGTGAAAACGAATTCTGCTTCTTCGACGTCATCCGCCATACAAATCTCGATGAAATGCGAGTTACGTTACTTTCTAAAGAACTCTGAGGAAACATTTCTTTGTTTTATGGCACAATGATTTTATGACATCAAGTATGTTTTATTTGTTTTCTCTTACATGTGTTACTACCCTTTGATGTTGCTGCTTGGATAGCCATGCAAGCAATGCTTGGTAAGTTTTAGTCTCCGACGCTTTTCTTTTTATTCCATGCCACTTCTAAATTCTTATCATAAAAATGTATATGTGAGGTTGTGCTTTGTGTTGACTCTCGAATTTACGAAATGGTGATTGGTGTTCAGAACCCAAGTCACGCAGAATGTGGTGTAGGCTTTTATTAAGGAAGGATTACCAGGTACATGTTAACGCCCTATATAATTTTCCCCCTTTTGAGACAGGTGATCATCTTCTTATTTTATATTATCAAAGTTACTGCCTTCCACCGTTTAGCTAAAATTAAATGATGATCCAGTTTTTTAATTAATTAACTACATACTTAATCAAGCTAAGAACCACTGAAAGATGAATAAAGTAATCAATGAAATTTTCTTCCTTCGCAATATGGAATGTGGATCTATAAACCCGAAATGATCGTGCATTGATATGTTTTCAATATTTTGTTTAAACTCTGCATAAATTGTGAGAGTGACCTATTTAAATGCAAAATGCCTTCTCCGTTCGGTCTATTCAACATATTAGTATAAGTAGTAGAAATCGATCTATATATTACGGTACCTCAAAACCATCGAAAAGTCCATACTTTATAATTGTTAAAATGTATTCTTGGGGTTTGATGTTAGCAACCCTCCTTTTTGTAGCTTCTAGATAAATAATCCCTAAAATCTATAACCAAGAGAGATATTTTCATTCTATAATATAGCTTGGTTGGCAAGACGTTCCTTAACTTTACACTACCCACACTTTAACTCTCAAAATCATGCAATTGATTGAGTGCATACCGCCCATCAAGCATGCTTTAATCTCATCTGGTTAAATTGTATCGTGTTACCACTAGAGAGTAAAACGTCAGAACTGCGCTCCAGTCTTCTTCGATTTACACATCACAAAACATCTTCATCAATATACATAATCGCTACACTAGACTTAGTCTTTACACGTACTGCATCCTTTCAGAGAGCTGAATAAAGTTTTATAGCGAGGTGTGACATATACACACCTTATGCTCTGATCAGAATAATTCGACTTACCGTATAGCGGGAAATTTTAGCGGGGCTTTAATTTGGCGATTTGGCGGGTCCGTATATAGATCGCCAAAATTTAACCCGTCAAATTTTAACACCGCCAATTAAAAAGACGCGAAAATTTCAATTTTGCCAATATTTCCGTTCCGACCGCCTTTGATAACTCCCGAGAGCAACGACTAGTGCGTAGCGTTGGTTGTTGCCTGGCACCTGTCGGCCAAAATGCCGAATAGGTATGAATAGCTAATGAACAACTACTCACGATACATATATAGCTATACAAGTATGACATATATGAGATATCGCATCATAATTAATTTTTGTGAAAACAAAGCCATCTACCCATAACATCCAATGGACTGGTGTTAACACTTTACCTGTAGACTCATTGTTAAACTTACCTGTATGTAAACATATCATACAATAGATGACCACGTCGATATCATACGGTTGATTAAATTCTCTTTGTCTGTTGCTTGTACACATACTCATATAAACACTAATTTGACAAATCTACATGTATGTGTTCGTCTGAAATTTTTGGGTAATAGTTTCCGGTTTCGAGACAGAGGATTGATAATACACAACTCTCTTAATCAACCCGGATAGGATGTATGGACATAACATAATTATATATACAGTATTTACCGGTAGGTAATATTTATGCTCAACGCCAAATTAAAACCCTAGATTTAAGGAAAATCGCTAAATTTTAACCCGCCAAAATTTAACTTTCACTTTTCATCACCAAATCGCCAAATGCTAAAATTTCCCGCTATACGGTATCTGGCACAGCGTATACTTTTTGAAGCTTTGCTATTATGATAAAAGATTTTATGGTGTGAGTCAAATCGCTGGTATATACCACCGATGGTAGTAAATGATTGCATTGCTTAGTTGACTTTTACCACGTCATACTATATTGTACCGTACATATTCTAATCCAACACTTTAATAATATACTCAATCTTTAATGTGCTGGATCAAGAGGACAATTCTGTCTCTCTGTTTGATCAGCACATATTATACTTGTGGATCCAGTGACAGAACTCACGGAGAGAAAATGAGAAACAAAAATATATTTAAGAAAAGCCAGAAGTGATAAAGATCCAAAATTGAATAATCGACTCTCCTGAAAGTCTACAGTATTAAACTGCTTCTTGTAAAGGACTAGTGGAATGGATGGAGAGACCGGTAAATAAATCCCCATTAAAGTATTGTATATATTTGTCCTTTTTTCTATTTTCGTTCTGTTTTGGCACAGGCGTCTGCTTCTGGTTAGTATTGATTAAATTATTTAAATTAATCTTAGAAAAACTATATTAGACACTACTCATAGTATGATTAGGGTCAATATATTTTTCTGTTAATACTAACCACAAGCACGAGCCTTTGGTTTTGGTGTCCTGACACCAGGTAGAATTAGTTCAATTATCTTATTTAAAATTACATTGCTTTTACACAATGTACAATTGATTATTCGGATGGTTACCTCTCTGGTGATGTTAATGTATAGTCGTTTAAGATGTTGCCAGCTTTACGCCATAACTAAGTTATACATACCAATTGTTGTATCATTGTTCTCAGATTGATATTATTTTCCTTTTCCCGTCATCTTTAATTTACTAAGTAATGGATAGTATAGTTTTAATACTGTATACGTATTTGCCACCATTTTCGTGTAAATTATAACTTTTCTATAATATATATATGAGTGTAGCTAGCTAGGCTACCACCGTTTTTATACACATATGTTAAGATATAATCAACGGTGGTCATATTATAATTAAACATCTTACAGGCCTATCAAAGTATTTTCCATACATAGAATACACAATTCTTACCTCCATCTTTAAGACTGGTGGGGATGTCTTCTTCTATAAGTTGAAAATCGGAAAATTTGGCTTGTCCCTGAAAGTCAGCTTTCAGTGTCCAGATTTTGCACTTGCTCATGTTTAGATTTCTGACGGCCTTGTTTTCTGTGTCTATTCAAAAACACGTCTGTGAAATGATCGTCGATTTTTCGTTTTATATGTTCAGCAAAGTGCAGCGTCACCCCGCACCCAGTGATGGTGTAGTGAACTTATCCTGCAGTCTAGTTCGTCACCGGCAATTTGTTTACAAATAAAATGCATGTTGCATTTATTGCTTTGAGATAAGGACAGGTACTGCACAGTTTGTCACCGTAGATAAGCAGTCCTCACCATGGATTACCTGAAAGTAGGGAGGTATTTACAAGACACTGGGGATATTTTTATTGATATCCAGCGGTGTAGTGAATTGATATTTCATAGAATTTTGATCGTCGTACTCTGGTAATTTTTCTTTGTAACTTAAAAATAACTTATGCGGTTTGATAGCGTAAACTTAAAATGGTTTTAAGTCACATAAATGCATGTATGATATATTTTTTTTTTACAATCTAGGGGTTCCCTTTAATTGGTATAAGCGCAGAGATCAAGATGATCAAAAGAATCCAGTGACTGGATATAAGTCAACTAATCTTGATTATTGGATTCTGCAATAAAGTGAGCTATTTGACAGTTTAATCTCGCCGATTTATTGACAGTTTTTCGTCTCATGTCGGGCATTCCGGTTTGTAACCGTGACAGTTTTTAACCCATTCGTTTTTACGACAGATTGACACTACCCAACGTCACTGTTCCGGTTTTGACCAAGTACATGTAGCCTAAATTGCATATTTAAAATTCTTACACGATTAGACTGTTAATCCTGTTTCTACGATGCCGATAAATTCGCTTTTATAATTATATTTCTTATAATTCATACAACATTAGTGTACATTCTAGAATGTTTTACTGTTTGCTTTTTATATCAGCGTGAATATGTTTTTATTTCAGATTTAGTAACACTGTCCATGCATACCAGTGTTCACTCTCACTTTTTTTTATCTTAAACTAACAAATTTAATCTGTGATATTTCGATATAACTGTGATAATTATTTTATCAATTACCCGCCAATATGTTTGTTGTTTATCTTATGTGCTTGAATATCTGTGTCTTAATTATATTGTTTGTCCAAATACAAGCACTTAATTACGAGTTTATATGTTAAGTGTCACCCTGCTTTGTTTATTGTTAAGTCCCGGATATACTTATTCATTCGTCCAATACACAATTTAAGAATGTTATCCTCATGAATTTTATTTGAAATGAATTTGCCACTTGTATACAAGTAGTACTTGACTAGTGGTATACGAATTATTTCACACAAAAAACGAACATGGCCAAGATTTTACCAACATAATACAACAGATGTTTTAAACAATTCGTTTTTATTTACATGGATGCTAATATTCATTTACTATTTTAGGGTTGATCATGGACACAATGAGACACAGGCACCTGTCACAATGTAAGTTCTCTTTCTTGTTTTATATTAATTACACAGCCAAGAAATAAACAGCCTGTGCATAGATGGAGGGGGAGTAACTCGAATATTTTTCTAGATATTTCTAACCATCCCTGTAGTTTCTGAGTATTTTAAATCTATGCGGGGAATCTACGTCACGTAACAGGGATAGGTTGCAATCGATTTTATCATATCCTACTCAGATTATTTTAGTGGTACGGCAGAAAACATGAAGGACTTTAAATGATGACGGCCATCTTATTTTTTTATGAATAATAAGCGAATTGATATGAGGTATAATTCCAGCAAACTAGCAAACATAATATTTGATATTCAGCCGACCGTGACAAAAACTTTTTTTTTCTTTTGTATTATTATTTTTTCATCATTTTTGCACAGACGGAGAAGGTAGTCCTATGGGCAGGATTATATTTATTTCATGATTAGGTCGTGGCAACAAGAGGCCCAATAGGCCTGTATCAACATTAAAGTAGATTTTTCCCGTTAGAACATACAGATTGGACAAGCTGTTCCTGTATTAGCACTCTCTTAATCAGACAAATGCATAAAAAATATATAACATGGTAAATGGGCTATCGTAATTAGTTCGCGTGATTTATATATTGATAAAACTGTAATATAACTAAAATTATTATGCATATGATTATAATTTTATATTTAGTTTACAATATCTTATTTACATATTGACAAAAGGTTGGTCGTTTATTTTAGGAAATATGTTAGCCCATATTTCACCAGTCTAATTATATATTAATGATGCACGCTATCATCTCCATTCATACGAAGTTTACGTAGTGGATTATGAACATCTAGTTTTGATTAGATTGATATTTCATTGATATATAATGGACATTTGAAAAATAATGATTAAATGTTTCTTGAATCCATTTGTCCATAATTATTAATAGGTGAGTCGGATAAGTGATTAATATATAATCCATATTAAGCTTACTAGCATTATTTCTTAGGTTTCATAGAGCTTTTCTATACCGATAATTTTGAAAGGAGTTTGGGTGTAATATGCATCAAAACATCAGAGTAGGCCTTAGCTTATTCATTTGAAATTTAAAAAAAAATGTTACCAAGCTTACAACTGGCAACATATCTTGATCCTGGTTCTCCTGGTTAATATTAAAATGCAGTTTAAAGATTTCAACATATGTCATCCCTGTGACAATGGAAAATTCCATTGTCAGCCATTTGAACACGCTTGGTAGCCATCTAATCCGGGATACTAGTCACCTATTATCTTGACCCCGGGCCATTTGGTTATCGAGAAGTTTTGAACGATTAAAACACATTTTGCCCCTGTGACTATGTAGGTAGGACAATGTCATATATTTAAGCAAATTTCGTTGCACTTTACCGATCATACTACTGACCAAATCAATATATTATGTGCTTCTTGGCTAATGAGACGAAGGTTTTAAAGATTTTAACACATTTTACATGTGTCAATATAAAAGCAGTTCAAGATTTTTGAAGAAAAAAAAACAGAAGAAAAGAAATGCACTCTCGCGAAACTTGATGGAGGTGTCGGGAAAATACACTTCACGTGATTAGACGTAGACCAACCAGCATCCGATACAAAGCTGTAAATGTAATACAGGTAACAAGATAACAAAGGTCAAAGGTTAGGGTTATGATAACATGTGCATGTTTCAATGAAGAGTTATGTAATTTTGTTTAAGGAAATCACGCTGATATTTATCCTTTACCTTTGAAAGCCAAACTTGAGGCAAAACAAATTAAATTGGTTTAAAGAAATTGACTTAGCTACTGTCTGGGAAATGCATTAAAAACCAAGTGAGATATACAGGCCCAGAACATTTTTTGTTGTTTAGAAAACCATAATAATTAGTCTTCATGCCCAAGGGAATAATTAGGATGTCACGCAAAAGTGCATGATAGAACGACACCTGTAGCAACACATCCCCACAGAGGAATGAGGAAATACACATTACACAGTGGACATATGAATCGGACGTGTAGGACTGTTGAGTCTAATTTAGTTCGATTTAATTCAATATCTTATTAAAACTACACTTAACGATTGAGATGCAAATATATGCTATTTAAATGAATCTATGGTTGTCACGAGTACATTAACTTGATTGGTAACCCGTATTTTTTGGGGTCAAAGTTCAGCGCGTTGTTTACTTCTATATTAACACGTCAGTGAACCCTGTGTACAGATCACGACATTTTCGTGATTCTGTGACGTAGTCCACGATAATTGTATGCACACAGGCACCGGCTTACACCATGTGATCACACTAACACATTTTGTGGTGATTAATTGATAATGTTGGTTTAGTCAGTACAAATGCGTAGCTTATTTACCTATGTTATACCGACATTGTAGCCAATGTTTCCGGATCTGTAGTTACTATAACTTGTCCATTCATTTTTTTTTTTGAAGCTATGAATATTTTTTTAAGAATCCATATCTCCGATAAAAGCATCTTTTCGAAAGTATAATAGATAAATAAATAATCTTAATTGTTATCTGACTCGGTGTTGGTACTGACCAGGTGAACTGTTTCCCTCGGCCTTCGGAAACAGTTCACCTGGTCAGTACCAACACCTCGTGAAAACAGTTTTGACTGTTGACTGATGAGGCATTAAACAGCTGTATAATGTTCCTCAACTCTGAAGACCCTCTAATCAAAATGTTTTTCTTTACTTTAGTATTAGAATATTGATGAATTCGGCGGGACCATATTCCAACAAACTACCGTACACGTATATCTATTCGAACAAGCTGTGATCCTCTTTTGATCAGGCTTCTGATAAAGCTGTTTTCATTTTCTTTTTTCAACATCAGGCCTAATCAATTGAAGAACTAAACAAGACGGGTGAAAAGGCAGCCAAAATCTTTGATGTGGTGTCTTTAAATGCAATGATGCGGAACACATTTTACCTAATCTGCCACGTACTAAACTGGTCCTGCTGTAATTTTTTTCATTCCCCATTTTACACAAGACTAAGGTCACATTGAAATTTTTAAATTCAAAACTGACAAATGACATAATAACGAAACGATAATTTTAAACCCAAATAAATTAAATGTAGGCAAAATTTAAACAAACTTTTAGATCTGCGCGGAGACTATTGAAGTAAAAGTAAGAACAGATGTTTCGGGAGATTAAGGATCTTTTCCATTTACCGCATACAAATTAAGGTCAAATCCGGGTTACATAGCGAAAATGAAAACTAGGGTGATGACAACGAAATCACCTGGCATATCAACACACATCGACTATGACGAATTTCATATCTTCTTTCTCAGAGAGTGGGTGTACATAGAAATTTTCCGTGCAATGTCGTATATGTACATTTATATCCTTATGAAGAAATAAAAATAATTCCATTGGTACTTTTTTCAACTATATGTTGATTCAACTAATAAAAACTTACTTAATTTGACATACTCAACTTTTAACGCGAAACCAAATTAAAACAAATTAGCGGAATGGTGAATTAACGCATCAACAATAATTGCCATGATAACCAATGTAGATAAACTACTATTGGCGCAATCATAATATAGCGGAATGGTTCCAACGAGAAAAACACTAAAAAAGTATTACGTTTACAGTATTCCTGTTATGTAAGTATTTGATTTGTACTTGGATGAAGGAGCGATACAGGTTGACAATTGGACAATTTGACTATTTATGTCCACAACGACCTGTCAATCAACTACTAGTGGTTTAAGAGTGGTTATGAGTTCTTAACTTAGATATTTGTCACCAGCGGAAACAGTGTTAATTTTCGGATGAATTATTACTTAACGTGATTTATTGTGTATGTGTGGTTTACCACCATGTGCTGTTGTTTCAATTAGTCGTATGTTTACACGCCTAATTCCTGGAATATTAACCAGATTTAATTGATTGGTTTGTCTGTTATATATATATATATATATATAGGTAGACAAATAGAGTGTCGGCTAACTGCCTCTATCAGTAATAAACAAGTTGTAACGCTACGTTTGTTAATGAAAATCTAAATCACACTGCCATTGATATATCATTACATTTTACCTATGGATGTCATTTTTTACGATGAAAATGGTATTTTTCCAAAAGCAACTGAAATCAATCGAAAAACATTCTATAAGTTACTGTGAAAATAGTTTTAAATGGATCGTAGTTTTATTATGAAACCCTCGAACAATTAGAGGTTGCAACTAGAACTGGTCTTTATTCTTCGAAATTGTTTTGAATATCAAAGAAGACAACGAACCAGACACGAACCAGTCACGCACAATATATATATATACTTTGACAGCACAGCAATGTTAGCATTAATACACCTATATATATATATATCTGAATCACTAACCTTACATCAATCTGAGGTTTTACAATCGAACATGCATTTATATGCACCGAATACAGCTGATGCGACCTACTGTGAGCAACGTCATGTTAATTTTCACAGCTATAAGCCCCATTAATCACAGTCTACATATATGTTGCCAATGTATTTTCTTAATTGGGTGTCATAGCCCCGCTCTCTTCAAAATTCCTTTACCTAAAATTCTTAAATTACAAGTTTTCTCAGGGAAGAATTGTTGGATTTGAGGGAAACACTTAGCTTAGCAACTTTCCTTAAATATAACGTAAACGTTTCCAGTGAAATTTTTTAAAGTTTAAGCAAACTGTGAAATGTTTTACTTAACTATATGATTCATGTGGAACACGTGCAGGAACAGGGCATTCTGATGTAGCTCACTACCTGTCATAGAAGGGGATTAATTGTGCCCTGTACAGGGGACATTTGAGAGTACAAGAATGAGGTCCACTGTACCCTACTGCATGGTTGTCGTAGGAAGCGACTAAACCGTGGGTTGTTTTGTTATGGTGGAATCATGGGGAATCTTCATGTCGACCTACTGCCCTATTGCAGTACTTGGGATGTTGATTTGGCTGTTATGGCTTTTCTTCCTGTCGTTGTCTTTCTTTCTGGCATTCTAAAAAACAGCCCTGCGATATCATTATTATATAACATTTCTTTACTATCAACATCAAAACAAGCACGCATCAATGAATAAACTTTATATTAATAATGTAATTATCTCACGTGTCTTTTTAATGTTAAACGTTTTTACTATTATAGTAGGTTCATACACATGCTTTGATGTCATTTATCAATGGTTTGGTTTCCTCTTCGTTTTTCAAATAAGATGAACGATTTTTATTGTTCCCTATAAAGAAATATTATAACAGGAGCCCGCTAGGCGTGGTGGTGATGTTGTCACATGACGCACAATGCCACGATTATTAGAGAGAATGTGTTATATATGTATTATGTCACACATACAAAAATTATACACACGCTTCAAAATTAGACGGTGTGGGTATCCCAGTGAGAGGCGGTGATAGGTAGCATCCTTGATGATGAAAGGTCCGGTTCGTTCCCTTAGATTTCTGACAGAAAGACCTGAAAGGGAGAGAAGATACGGATCCTTATTACACAAATTATTGCTTTAAAATGATTAGAACATAATATTACAATGATATTTAAATTATAATAACAGTGAAATATTGCAGCTGTAAACAAACAGTGGCATGATAGTTACTTTCTGGTATTAAAGAAAACAACTTCTAGTACAATCTTTTACATGTCATGTTTTAATTAATATGAATAGTGACACGGTTTGAAATAATGTACACGTCATTTTTGAAGTCCAATATTGAAAATTATTAGATTTATTGATTTATGGTCAGAGTAGAGATTTTGACATTTCTTTCGCCCTATTTTCCAGGATCGCCTGTATATGTATCGATAATTTAGGCGAAGGTTAGCATTACTGGCGAATATGACTCACTTTCTATTGAAAAGTGTAAACATCTGGCATGTCTTTAGTACCATCCTTTCAATAGATGACTTCGAAGGATGTTGCATTTATATTTTTTTCCATATTTATGCAATTTGATTTGTCACCATCTCGATCACTTCAACTTCATGATTGCACGCTTTGCTGCAAGTAAAAAAATTCAGTCATTGGGTCCATTTTCTTTAAAATCATTAGATTATCGTCTTGAAATTATCATGTTAACAGCAAAATAAACACAAGTAACGTAAATTGGCGAATTTTAAAAGGTATATTACCTTGACAATACGTTTACAGGCGGTTCATCAATAACATGATATTAATTTTTTGCTGATTGTGATGCAGGCGCAGAGAAAGAAAAATCCTTTATCAACCAGTCAATACATCCATCAAAGTTGACGTCAGTGTGTTAATGTGGTTAGAAATCAAATTCGAAGGGAAGGCATGTGTCAAAATTGGACATTATAAGTGATTTAATAAGACATATCAATATTTAAATGTTCATTGAACCATACGAATCATTTGATATGTATTTCCTGCATCTGTGTTCTCTTATCAGATTTACTGTTACTTACAATTATGTCTGGTCATACTAGGGTAATTTGAAAGTTACGCGCGTAGAGTTGGAAACGGAAGCTAGCATAAATAAGCAAACTGTGATTTATTGAACAGAACAGAACAGACCAAACACTCAGACTGATATGTATATTACATAATAAACAATAGGTAGCACTTTCATTGATTAGTTAACATGGAGACTGAAATGTTTTCATGATATAGTGAAGACCACTGAATATGCTTTAATAATTTGATACATCATAACGGATGGTATTAACTCTATTGTTACTTCAAGAAGAGTCAACATACTGATTATCAGTTTGTCCTAAATGTGGGATTTCCTTAAAAGATGCACCAATATCCTACTCACTTATTAAAGATATTAATATTTGGGACTTGCTCGATCTTTCTATTTAAAAGGATAACATTTCCATTAGATATCTTAGTTTTAATGCTTGTTTGTTTTTGTTTTTTGCTTTTTTGGTTTTTTTGTATTTATAATAAGATTTGTCACTTTTTTGTATCTGAAATAATATTTGTCAAACATAGTTACCTACCTGAAATACTTGTCCCTATTAACTTCATATGTATGGTTTAATCATAAGTTTTCGTGTTTGACCATGTTAAGTGTATCCATCATCACAACAACTAATGCTGGGTGTTTTGGGTATTCTTTACAAGGACAGGTTTGAGTTAAATGTAATAACTTAAAGATATCGTGTAAACAAACATGTTTAAAAAAAACCACCTACGTGAATATTATTATCATGATAAGAATTATTTCAAGTTTAGTAAAGCCCGTATGATAATGGATAATGATCTTAATGTACGGTTAATGTCAAAATATCAGACAATATCTATTTCCTACAAATTGTTTTTCTCGACCCTTTGTTATACTCGTATGTTTTCTTAAACGTCTCGTGGTATTACACTAACTATCACGACCCACTAGAGCAACAATTTACAGTAGAATAAGACCATTTCCTGAATATTCCTTTCTCTATCAAATATCCAATGCAACCTTCTTTAAAATAGATATTAAAGACGCGCACATATACATATATATGCATATTATGCTTGCACGTTGATACTTACCTAATGCACTATTACCTAATATTTTCTCTTTCTAAACTTTCCTTTTCCTATTGTCTCCCTCGACACTGCCTCTTTTTGGACTTAAGCGTTCACCCCTGCGAGGAAGGCATTGGAATCTGTCCCAGGGTCGAGTCTTTTAAAACTGTTAGTTACTACTCCTTTTTACCCCTTTTGTGATGGGACGACGATTTGCCTGATGTCAGTATAATGTGACCGAGTGGAGGGTCTTTGGCAGTACAATTCAGTGATGTACTCCTATAAAGTCGGTATCATATCCGCGCTATCAAAAGGAGATACGCACTAAATTCCGCATCTTTCCAAACCACACAGGGACTGCCGTCCTTAAATAACCAAATTATGATAGGACGTTAAACTGTAGAACACCAAACCAAACTGAGAATAGTACTGAATTCGATAGTAAAACACCTGGGTATTGTGTTGACTTCAGTAAAGTATATATTGTCTTGTGTTTTAATATTAATTTAGATATTAAGAGGTACCTATGGGCCATGGGCAGCTTTAATCACATAATATAATTGATTCAAAAATAATTTCAATCCCAAAATATCAATTATCTATTGTTATAGTGTTCTAATAACTCGCATTCCATACATTGATCTTTAATTCATCTTACGTAACGTTTTGTTTTAATGTGTTCTTAAAACTCATCACACGTGCTCTCAAATATAGATTGATGAGTTATTTATGACATACTAACAAAATGTTACAAGACAATGAACCATTACAAAAGGTGTTAGGTATCAATAAATAGTCAGAAAGAGACGTATTGTATCATCCATCAGCATGGAGAGAGGCCTTACAGCCTCACGTAGTTTTATAATTCACATTTAAATTGAAATATCATTGGAACAAATACGTAATTACTGAAATGTAATTTTAAGTGTTTTGAATTCATTTCATCAATTTTTTTCTGCTATATAAAGCATCAACAGTTTCCTCGTCGTCTCAACATTAATCATTGAAAAGTATGAACACTATCAATTAACCTCGTGTTTTCAAAAATTGTATCAATGTGTATATTATATACTGTTAAGTACAGATGATATTTACAAACACTATGGACGAATAGTTTACGACTACAGCTAGACGAATACCGTACTGTACTCCCTACAGTAGTTTACGAGGTTTATACTACAGGTAGACGAGTATCGTATTTTATCCCCTACAGTAGTTCACGAGGTTTATACTACAGGTAGGCGAGTACCGTACTGTATCCCCTATAGTAGTTTACGAGGTTTATACTACAGGTAGACGAGTACCATACTGTATTCCCTACAGTAGTTTTCCAGGTTTATACTACAGGTAGACGAGTACCGTACTGTATCCCCTACAGTAGTTTACCAGGTTTATACTACAGGTAGACGAGTACCGTACTGTATCCCCTACAGTAGTTTACCAGGTTTATACTACAGGTAGACGAGTACCGTACTGTATCCCCTACAGTAGTTTACCAGGTTTATACTACAGGTAGACGAGTACCGTACTGTATCCCCTACAGTAGTTTACCAGGTTTATACTACAGGTAGACGAATACCGTACTGTATCCCCTACAGTAGTTTACCAGGTTTATACTACAGGTAGACGAGTACCGTACTGTATCATCTACAGTAGTTTACCAGGTTTATACTACAGGTAGACGAGTACCGTACTGTATCCCCTACAGTAGTTTACGAGGTTTATACTACAGGTAGACGAGGACCCTACTTTATCCCCTACAGTAGTTTACCAGGTTTATACTACAGGTAGACGAATACCGTACTGTATCACCTACAGTAGTTTACCAGGTTAATACTACAGGTAGACGAGTACCGTACTGTATCCCCTACAGTAGTTTACCAGGTTTATACTACAGGTAGACGAGTACCGTACTGTATCCCCTACAGTAGTTTACCAGGTTTATACTACAGGTAGACAAGTACCGTACTGTATCCCCTACAGTTGTTTACCAGGTTTATACTACAGGTAGACGAGTACCGTACTGTATCCCCTACAGTAGTTTACCAGGTTTATACTACAGGTAGACGAGTACCGTACTGTATCCCCTACAGTAGTTTCCCAGGTTTATACTACAGGTAGACGAGTACCGTACTGTATCCCCTACAGTAGTTTACCAGGTTTATACTACAGGTAGACGAGTACCGTACTGTATCCCCTACAGTAGTTTACCAGGTTTATACTACAGGTAGACGAGTACCGTATGTATCCCTACAAGTAGTTTACCAGGTTTATACTACAGGTAGACGAAGTAACCGTACTGTATCCCTACAGAGTTTACCAGGTTTATACTACAGGTAGACGAGTACGTACTGTATCCCCTACAGTAGTTTTACCAGGTTTATACTACAGGTAGACGAGTACCGTACTGTATCCCCTACAGTAGTTTACCAGGTTTATACTACAGGTAGACGAGTACCGTACTGTATCCCCTACAGTAGTTTACCAGGTTTATACTACAGGTAGACGAGTACCGTATTGTATCCCCTACAGTAGTTTACCAGGGTTAATACTACAGGTAGACGAGTACCGTACTGTATCCCCTACAGTAGTTACCAGGTTTATACTACAGGTAGACGAGTACCGTACTGTATCCCCTACAGTAGTTACAGGTTTATACTACAGGTAGACGAGTACCGTACTGTATCCACTACAGTAGTTTACCAGGTTTATACTACAGGTAGACGAGTACCGTACTGTATCCCCTACAGTAGTTTACAGGTTTATACTACAGGTAGACCGAGTACCGTATACTACAGGTAGACGAGTACCGTACTGTATCCCCTACAGTAGTTTACCAGGTTTATACTACAGGTAGACGAGTACCGTACTGTATCCCCTACAGTAGTTCACCAGGTTTATACTACAGGTGGACGAGTACCGTACTGTATCCCCTACAGTAGTTTACCAGGTTTATACTACAGGTAGACGAGTACCGTACTGTATCCCCTACAGTAGTTTACCAGGTTTATACTACAGGTAGACGAATACCGTACTGTATCCCTACAGTAGTTTACCAGGTTTATACTACAGGTAGACGAGTACCGTACTGTATCCCTACAGTAGTTATACCAGGTTTATACTACAGGTAGACGAGTACCGTACTGTATCCCCTACAGTAGTTTACCAGGTTTATACTACAGGTAGACGAGTACCGTACTGTATCTCCTACAGTAGTTTACCAGGTTTATACTACAGGTAGACGAGTACCGTACTGTATCCCTACAGTAGTTCACCAGGTTTATACTACAGGTAGACGAGTACCGTACTGTATCCCCTACAGTAGTTTACCAGGTTTATACTACAGGTAGACGAGTACCGTACTGTATCCCCTACAGTAGTTTACCAGGTTTACTACAGGTAGACGGAATACCGTACTGTATCCACCTACAGGTAGACGAGTACCGTACTGTATCCCCTACAGTAGTTTACCAGGTTTATACTACAGGTAGACGAGTACCGTACTGTATCCCCTACTGTAGTTTACCAGGTTTATACTACAGGTAGACGAGTACCGTACTGTATCCCCTACAGTAGTTTACCAGGTTTATACTACCGGTAGACGAGTACCGTACTGTATCCCCTATAGTAGTTTACCAGGTTTATACTACAGGTAGACGAGTACCGTACTGTATCCCCTACAGTAGTTTACCAGGTTTATACTACAGGTAGACGAGTACCGTACTGTATCCCCTATAGTAGTTTACCAGGTTTATACTACAGGTAGACGAGTACCGTACTGTATCCCCTACAGTAGTTCACCAGGTTTATACTACAGGTAGACGAGTACCGTACTGTATCCCCTACAGTAGTTTACCAGGTTTATACTACGGGTATAACTAGTCCCCCGTCTTACCTGTTTTTCATCTTAAAGAACAACTAGCAGTCCTGTTAAGTCGTACGGAATGTCCTTACCCATCGCAGTTGACAGATACCCCCAATCCCTCCCTCTTGTGGCAAAATCTAGAAATGCACTGAAATATATTTGCCCAAGGCAAAAATGACAACTGTTGGTCTTTCAAGTAAGGATAATGCGACTTTTACATACAGTGGATATTTGGTGCATGATGCCTTACTGCTACAGATATTATAAAACATTGAAATAATCATTGTAACCGTGTTCCTCTGTAACGCCGAAAACGATAAATAATACATGTTACACACTAGGAAGTTTCACTTAGTGTATAATCCACATGTCAGGTGAAAAATATGTATTGAATTCTAGTTGTTGTGACATATTAAGTAATACTGAGATGTTGTCCATGAATGCTAGATACGAATTGAATATCATTTATTGGAAATTGAGCCAGAATTTCCTAGTTTATTTCATTTTTGTACTATACATTAATTTCATTTCTTCATTATAAAATATATTGGCTTACCTATTACGACAAAATTGGATAAACCACATAGGTAAGTCAAACTGTGTTATTGGCCCAGTTTCAACAATTATCCTTAATTTAATTCCATAGGAAAGCATCACAGAATTTAAAGAAGATTCCTTAGCTAAGATCCCCCCCCCCCCCCCCCCCCCCCCCCTTTAAATTCTGTAATTCTTTCCAATGGGAAATGTTAAGGAACGTTTACGAAACTGGAGCCAGTTATTATCACTATGGAAACAACGCTGTTTCAACGCAATTTAAATTAAGATTGTTTTAAGTATAATATCAGACGAAAAGTCATTTAGCCTTGAAAGTCTGTCAACCTGGATAGACTGTGATAAAAAGAAACACCGGGTCACGGTCATTGGGATAATATCTAGGGAGCCTGTTAATAAATCTTACTCGTCTAATCAGAATAGGAAAATATACATACGTAATAATGACAGTTCAGTTTTTATGTCACCTGCTAAGATCGATCGACTAACGAAAAGTGAATTGTAGATTTTCCACACACCAGGTGCTGCATCACAATGCCAGGTTTTTACTCAATATTGGTAGTCACTAATCATTTCTTGTATCGACTGATCTTTTCATCGCATGATTTTAAATACTTTCTGACCACATGCTTACAACGCCAGAATATTAAATTTAAATGCCTATCAAGTAAGAAATTATAACATGATATATCATGTGTATTGTGAAATCGATTATTAAGGATGAAATTTTACGTGCATTTAAATATATAAACTCGTATCAAATTTATTTGATTTTAGCTTACCTCAATACGTTTATGCCTTATTGCCCCTAGCATCACTGAATAGTCCTAGAATGACTAGTTATCGTGTATAATAAAGAATTGTGGCGCCGTTTTATGTTCCGAATTTTTGGTGTATACTGTATCTACCACTAAATCATATTCAAGGAGTATTTTTTTATAATCCAATTATCTGTACAAAAGGTATATAGCCGCCAAGAACTGGGTTTAACACGAAATAAAGACATGGTTTATAGTCATCAAAATTACATTTTAAAATCCGAAATTATATGTAGTGCAAAAATAAAGTTTTTTTTCTGTTGGAATATAAAGATTAGGTCACCTTACAAACAATACACAAGCACTAGCAAGCGTTAGCACTTTTCAATAAAAATATATTAGACTATATCATTCAGCTGTTTCGTCCCTCTAGGTCCCACCAGTGATTCTCGGGGCCTCAAGTATTTCAATATTGGATTTCAAAAGGCGTGAAGCAGAGATATATATTCCTGGCCGTGTCGTTATGATGAATCGGTAGTGGTCGATAACTGTGAAGGTGTTTACCACTGTGACAATACTCTTATCTGACATGTGTCATACCGATGACACCAGACATCCTTAACTTATCCAAGTGTATAAGGAACCTCAAGAAGTAATTACGACGTTTCCTTTTCATTTCAGCTTTTGAAGTATCAGCAATTGTTTTATGCATAGAAGTACTTTATATCAATAGTTGTTATATGTAATCTGAAACATCAAACTGCAAACTAGCTATTAATCATCCAAATTAGCAAATCGTTTAAAACATCACGCTAAATTATGATTGCGTTAATTGCAGAGTATCTGTGTTGTTTTTTTTATGTTAATTTTTCTTTTCTTTTTCGTTTCTTTCCTTTTTTAAGCTTCAATGAGGTAGAACTATAAATCGGCAAAAGTTCAAGCCTATCACAAGGAGACTTAACACGAACATACCGCAGCCTCCCAAAACAAACATACGTACTCACCACACGCATGCATATCGCACGCACGGGAGGCCGTCCTTAAATGACCTTAGCTGCTAATAGGACGTTAAACAAAATAAACCAAACCAAACCTTTGTTTTTTACAAGCACTGAGAATGCACCAATTCGTGTCAGTTAAGCGCTAAAATTTGTGTGCAACAGAAACATATTTACTCAATGTTGCATTTTTCCTGGCCACAAGATTGATCAATAGAATGGGAAAATTTGGTTTGAAATGAAATGAAATGAGTTTGCAGTATTGTGGTTACTATGGAATCTTAAGACACAAAGGTACAGTATCACATACTTAAGATAAAGTAATGCTACTGTATATCATTACACTCTTGGAAAGAAGTGTTCTATATGTACCTAACAAGCAACAGGTGACCTTGTAAATGTTTACATTGCCATAATACATAATCTTTTAATAATTACGGAGTGTTGTCTAGCAGCTTAATAAATCTTTTATAAAATCTTGTTTAAGATAATTAATTTCCGGCGTAATTTGATTAATGTTAGGTTTAGTAATGTACTACATCAAATATCAATTTAAATTTTTCTAAAACAAAATGACAAACTGAGGCTATCAATCATATATCGAAGTACATATGTAATGAATACTTTTTTGTATAATTATGATGATTTAGGTGATACCAGAACTAGCAAGCTCAAGAGAGCTCAGTTTACTTACATCAGTAATTGAAAATATCCCGCTCAAGTATATTTAAAAGAAATTTATTTGATAACTGTTTAACGCGTTTTAGATTTTTTTGTTTTACTTTTTGCATAAAACATGTCATTAATGAGATACATATTAAAAGAAAATTTAATGTCATGCAACGCATTCCGTTGAATATTAGCCTACAGGATGAGCTTCCGCAAAACTACTTTCGATACTTCCTTACACATTTTAATAACACAATCAATGCTACAAATATTCATTTCAATAAACATATTTTTTTTATCTACATGATCACGATTTACTTTAACATTTGCCTTTCTTCCGGTCAAGTTTAATAGAAAGGAGTTGCTTTCCGTTCACTTCGCCCTTCATAATTTACAGTTACAATTATGTATCTACTCTTTTGAGCAGGAGTTGATTGTTACGTCTTTGTTTGTAAGAGTAAAGCCATATTTTTGAGAAAACGACGAGATGTTCTCACACAAACAAAAGACGTAAAATCAATAGCTGATCACAAGAGCAGATAACTCTGCATATATGACAGTTATTATTAACTCAAAATTTATGCCGCGAATAAAAAAGACAAAATATATCTATATGGAGACCCTTGTCTGGAGACAGTACAATGGAAATAAGACTGGGTGTTGAGAAAGGATAAGAATATATGCCTTACCCACAAAACCGCAATGAAAATATTGGTCAAATCGCGGTTATGTCGCGTCTAAAAATTGTAACCTACCATATCAACGAGCAAGAGGCACGTCTAACTTCATATCAAACACGGAAATGAAATAATTTTCAATGGGAGCATGTAAATCGACGACCACAAACTGTCAGATGACCTTTACCAATCTTTTCTCTTCAAGTCTCTATTGAATGGGATTGTTTTGTGAATACTAGAGAGAATAGCGCAAAAATCATTGTACTGGCAAAACCCCTTTGAATAGGTAATCAGCTACGACATGTCAATACATTCGATTTGGGGAATCAAACATGCTACCATAGATAAATGGAAAATTTATGATAGTGAACTGCAAATAACAATCACATTTATTTTATAGCTTAATGACAATCTCTTACTGATGGTTAGAATGACCTAATGGAAAACTCACAGAAGTTTGTACCATTGGTACATAAAGAGGAATGCGTGTCCGAAGAATTGTCGTAAGTATGTGCATAATGATTCTATTTTATTTTATGTCATTATTAAGTCTTGTCAAGAAGTAAAAGTAATCATTAACGAAACGAGAAAAATGAGTATGTTTAAAATTGATTCTGTTCCGAAAGATTATGATTAATGTTAGCTGCAGTAATCTCTTGAATAGAGTACTAATAGAATAGTATAAAAAGTTAATAAACTGACGTTATCAATCATACATGTATATACGTCGTGTATATGCATATACAGTGCATATAAAATACATACTTATATTTCACAAAGATTTTATTGAATCAAATTCAATGGGTATTGGGCAACAGGCAAAAGCCTATATAAGCCCTCTCCCTTTGGTGGTATAATAGACTGCATACATAAATAGCATAATAGCATCAATAATGTTGTAGTGATAATAATAGTAATGAAGCTAAATAAAACAGCACGAAACTAACACTGCATAACGGACCAACATATAATGCATATTCTACCATGTTTGCTATGCAACGCCAGTTTTGATTGGTTTAAAACCATGTATTATTTTCCAATAATACACGCTCGTGCCAATAATACACGCTCGTGCCAATAATACACGCTCGTGCCAATAACACGCTCGTGATTCACGGCTGTTACAATTTTATATATATCTAATATTCACACATTTCTTATAAGGTTACTATAGCCGAGTGGGCTAATGGGTTAGTCTTTCATTAAATTTTTATCACGACGCGTGTTCGAATCCTACGGAGGCCCCTTTTTTTCTTTTTCTTTTATCATTTTTTTTTTTAATTTTCAAAATCAATGCCATATGATAGATGCTCTTGATCGTAGTACTGTAGTGTCTGTAAAGAAATATATATTTCATCAACAAATAATGCAATACTCAAGAAATAAATTACAAGGTTTTCCCGGGGTTTCTTTGCTGTTTTTCTATTAGAAAGAGGTCGATCTCAGAACTAAACAGTAAATGGTAGAATAGAAATAATCAATTTTGACTCGTGTATTGTTGCAGGATATACAACTCGGACTCGGATATTTTGCAATTTTAAATAATAACTCAGGCCTGCGGCCTTCGTTATTAATTTAATTGCAAAATATCTTCGTCCTCGTTGTATATCCTGCAACAATACACGAATCATCGTTAATTATTTCTTAAGTAAACATGTTTACAAAATGAACTGAGATCACAATTAAGTTCTTCCGGGTTCAGGCCCCACGAATGAAGTCACCTAAAAAATGCATGTATTTCAGTAAAATGAATTAAATGCCTTTTTGAGCTTGATTTTTGTTGATGAATTTAATGTGAATTAATAGTAGAGCTGTCAATCTAGGCTTTGTGATGTAAGATAATAACATTGATAATGTATTTTGTGTTCCAGGATCCTGTATGAAGAGTCCTATTTGACCTCTACCCCTGACCCGGATGTATATAATCCACGTTGGTGACACAAGTTGAATGCCCAACATGCTGTGTTGAAACTTAAACATTTTGCTTCTCAGATGTTGGTCTTGGCCAGGTGAGATGGAAAATTAACTATGATATTTAATGTTACAATGAAACATATAGCAAAGCTCATTGTGGTATCAGTCCAAATAGAGAGAAAAGCGTTTTAGATACACAGATTAATCTATATTTATAACCGCACTTTTATAAACAACTCGTTACCAGCTGTTTAGCAAAAGAAGACGTCACACTATAGTTGCCTTGTGACTAATACATCAGATAATAAAACCTGTAATATAATAATATTAACTCAGATAATGATACAAAGCAAAACAACATAAAAATTTGAAATCATTTACATTAAAAATTAGTCAGGCTCAAAAAGGCAACTTGCAACGAGCACGTCTAACCATATAAACCTCTGATAGTCTTCGTCATCTCTCATGTTACTGAACGTACTCGATATATGTGTCACAGAAATCCTGATATTGGGGAAATCGTTTGAATTTCAAATCAACTGGCTTTGTTAAACCCACTGGGAAGTCAGGGGTTCGCTATCTAGAAATGGAAAATTCGCATATTGAAATCATTATGCTTATCATACTGATTGATAAGCTGTTGTTGTTGGGCACGCTGTATGTAAAGATTAGTGAGGCTGATGTGTAACATTCTCTAGTACCTTTAATTTAAGTTTTCAGATATATCCGATCGAGATGATCAAATATTTGTTGTTTTATTGAAATAAATCACAATATCTATATACTGTATTCAAAGCCCTTGGTTACAGTTCTGGTAAGTTATCCGAGTAGATCAGTGTAGTATACAGCCATTTACTCGTTACGTCGTTGGCTTTTCTTGGAAAAGAAGGTTCATAACCAGAAGCGAAAGGCGTTCCTTAAGCTTAGAATGGGGTTTGGTAGTTTAAGTTTATATAGAAGAGTGCTTTTGTAGACATCCAAAGTTTACTTCATTCTTTAAAATCGACATTTCGTTATACCACTTTCGGAATTTATAGTATCCCGATAGCAGATTAACCTTACTAACACACAGAATGATACTAAGAAATTTTGATAATGCTACTTTAAGCAGCAAGTCGAGTCATTATCAAAACTACCTTTATAAAGATGTTTCTGAAGTAAACAAATCCAATCTAAACCGGGCGGGTCGACATCCATTGCATTAACCGTTAATATAAAAGATTGTAAAACTGAAGCATCATCAACTTGTGTGTCCTTTTTGGAAGAAATAGATTTTAGAAGTTTCACAGAGGTAAAAATTCTGATATTACCCCCATTCCTGAAAACTAAGATCGTGTCATCATTGATACCAATGTGACTGAGAGATCCGAACAGGTTGAATAAAACACTCTTTTTATTGTTGAGCATCTATTGGATATTAGATCAAAGTTTTCAACCGGTGATTCGCGATTTATGAAATTAGTTGAAAATAATAAATATTAAAGGAAGTATATAGCAAAGTTTAAATCGCCATATTAATGTCGAAAAAGTCGTTTTCTTCGTTGACATGCTCCCTACTCATCTTGTCATCTTGAAATGTAAACCCGCCCTTTGTTGTAACAAGTTCACAACTAAATCAGAAGGCTAGGCTAGACCAGTACACATCGCTTACTCTTTAATTAATGTTCTAGTTTAACCACTATGGCCATAATATATACGAATTGCATATTGATGAATGAAAGGTGGATGTCAAATTCCGTGTGTATTGAGGACACATTTTTATCATTGAAAGGAATATATTTCCTTGGAGAGGAAAGAAAATATTCGATATGATATTCATGTTTACATTATTATACATTCATTTTGACGTAAGCCGGTGCACTCGGCAATTTCAATGAGTCATACGAGCTAAATTTACATATTCTACGGATAGGTTTTTAATGAAATACGTCTCGGTTGAAATTGTCTTTCCTTACTGAGAACAGGTAGCAGCTTTGTTCGATAACAGACATATCATGTGACATATCAGAGACCCTCCTCTCTCTGCTAATAAGCTAATTGGAGAGGATTTCAGAATTAAAGTTATAATTAAAGCTTTGGTGTTAAGAACCACCAGTAAATGTGCTTTCTTGTAAATAAAAATGTTAGCAACGGAATCGCGAATAAGACGGAAAATTGTAAACAGGAAATATCTCAAAGATAGTAGCTTACCATGGAGTCTTACGGATATGATAGTAAACATAAGAAGTCGATAATTCACAGATCAGCGATAGAAATTATTCTCCGCAACCATGCACTTAATTTGGTCAGTAGTGTTAATTACTTTTGTCTAGTAGGACGTGTTCGATAAAAAATGAATATTTACGGTTAGATGTTTTTGATGTCTTTGAGTGCGATAAGATGTTGTCTTGTAGGAGTCTGCGTTAGAAACTTTTCTATTTAGAATTTTACATAATTGAAACTGATAGATGTTTGGAAACATATCCATGTTACTGTGTGTAATGTACATAATGGTTTATCTTCATTGTTTGCTCTGTTATACTTCTTGTAACACAGGTATATGTGTGGCTAGAGTGGTAAGATAACTCTTGAAAACTTTTATAAGGATGAATATGATCAGAGTAGGATATCTGGTGGAATATGATCAGGGTAGGATATCTGATGGAATATGATCAGTGTAAGATATATACAGTGGACTATGATCAGTGTAAGTTATATAAAGTGGAATATGAATATGATCAGGGTAGGATATATACAGTGGAATATGATCAGGGAAGGATATCTGATGGAATATGATCAGTGTAAGATACATACGGTGGAATATGATCAGGGTAAGATATATACGGTAGAATATGATCAGTGTAAGATATATACAGTGGAATATGATCAGTGTAAGATATATACAGTGGAATATGATCAGGGTAGGATATCTGATGGAATATGATCAGGGTAAGATACATACGGTGGAATATGATCAGTGTAAGATATATACAGTGGAATTTGATCAGGGTAGGATATCCGGTGGAATATGATCAGTGTAAGATATATACAGTGGAATATGATCAGTATAAGATATCTAAGTTGGAATATGATCAGTGTAAGATATATACTGTGGAATAGTCTGCGGTTCGATGCTATCGACTTAGGGTGATGTAGGATTGATTTCAATATTGAATGTCAACTAGTTGAATGTTTTCAGTGTTAAATATCTAGATTGCATGAAATTATGATAATGATATGATTTTGGTGGTTCTTAGCATGTCACGAAAAATAATTATTTCATAACGGATTCAAAAGGTGTGGTCATGAGTGACGTCATCAACAGCAATTAAACATTTCATTAAACGAACATCAGCATAGAAAAGCCTTGAACGTATGTTATATGTCAGTTGATGAGTGGTACTAACTAGACACAGAACATTTATGGGCTTATATCATCATTCTTACACATAATTATTTGTGGTTAAGTCAGTTTTTTCTTCCCTTTTCTCTCTTTAATTAACAGTTGATTTCACGAAACATGATAACTAATTAACTTACATTGAGTAAAAAGAGTGTCTCGCTACTTACTATTTAAGGGAAATTGAATTGGATATTGATTATTAGTAAGGAGAACATGAGAATCCTGGTTATTTTCTTTCAAATGAAATGGAGTTTATCATTGTGTACTATCTAAGGAAACAATAATTGAGTAATTAATTGAGTATCATTCAATGCGGTGAAAACAATTCTGAATGGGTACTTTGTACTTCTTTTCAACGGGAAAGATGACGTGCTGGTCGACTACTACTGAAGTAATCACTGATAATTAGTTATGTATTGAATACGAAAAAAATAAGTTCTCATTGAGAACTACGTATATTCAACAAGGGAAGTGAAATTGTCATTGAGAACTCCGCATATTTAATAAGAGAAAATAAGTCCTCACTGACTGCTACATGTACATGCATTCAATACTGGAAAATAAGTCTGCCGCATGTAATCAATAAGGGAAAATGAGTTCTCATTAAAAATTTCATGCATTCAATGAGGCTGAATGAGCTCTCATTGAGTACTTCATGTATTCAATAAGGAAAAATAAGTTCTAATTGTGTAATACATGTATTCAATAAGAGAAAATAAGCTCTCATTAAATACTACATGCATCCAATAAGAGAAAATAATGAATGCATAAATCTAATAAAGAAAAAGCAGTTTTCGTTGAGTAATTAATGTATTCAATAAGAGAAAATAAGCTCTCATTATGTGCGTCATATATTCAATAAAAGAAAATAATGATTGCATGTATTTAGTAAGGGAAAATCAGTTCTCGTTGAGAATTAAGGTTAAAAATTCATTGGGTATTATTTAAGGCAAACTAATTCATTTCCTGTCGTGTACTATTTAAGGAAAAATAACGATTTCTTGCAAAGTACTCTTTAAAGAAAATATCGTTGATTTCTTGTCGATTACATTTAATTCTTGATAATACTTTGTAAGGAAAATATTGATTTCTTGTGAATTTGTACAAGGAAATACATCTGGTTTCCTCTGATCATACATCAACTGGTATTATGTACTTTGTGTCATTCGCTTTAATGGCATCAGTCCTAGACAAATTAACATGAGTTTCATCCTGTCATCCATCCATTTTTCATTATTTGATAGAGCAATTTATTAATCAAATTTACATGTCATTGATGTCAGATAAAACCTACAAGGCGATAACCCTTTAAAGATAAGGTGACATTACATGAGTTTTCAGAAGTATTAACTTTCGTATTTGACAGGTAGCGGCCAGTCCTACAGGAAAGTACTACAATCGGACAAGGATACACTTTGGTGCCATATCACGGTTTATCACGTTACGATTTGTTTCCATTTACATTCGGTAGAGATAGCAAGAGAATACATTAAAAAGAAGTAAATGAGCTGATCTGACTAACGCAGACTATATTTTAAAAGAATGCTGGTAGTTGAGACATCTATATATGACTATCAACCATTTTAGTTTTGTAAGAATTTGATTCTCGCGAATGCAAATCTTCTGCGAGGTTAAGTTTTATAAACAATTACCGCGAATAGTGAACTACATATAAATTCCTTTCAGCTCCAATCGAATGAAGCCTTTAGACATATACCACATAATAAACAAAAAAAAGATATTGTTAAACATGTGTTTTTTTTCATTATGTACAAGTTTATTTACTAAACAAAATATCATGTTACATACTACATATATATGTATCAAATGTTTAATTAATAACGGACAAGGTACAGTGTAAAACATATCATAACACAAATTCTGACTGAACCAAAAAGATTATAACAACTTTATAACAAGGTCATGATTTTGTTATTAAGGGATCGTAAAAAGGCAACATTTATATAACAGAAATATATTTCGTCATTTCAAATTCTAAATGCGATTAAAAATAAAGTTCAGGAGTGAAGTTATTGGACAATTATTAGTGTTCTTGGTGTTTAGGTATGGAGGTCTACGTTGTACAATCAATACAATAATTATATTCCATGATACTGATGTTAAAAGAAGTGGGAGGGGGAAATAGGCATTAAGTAACAAAAGAGATCACATAAGCCAACTTACATATGTACCTGTTTAATATATTGTCAAATATAAAAAATGTCATTGAATAGCACGTCACTATTTATAAATGTATCCAAAAAAAATGCATATATGTATATATATGCTTACAGAAAGTCCAGATGACATCTAAATAAACCATATGAATATACATGAGGAGGCATTTAGAAAGACAAGTGAAATAATCCCTTTGCTGGCAAAGAGGTTAAAAGGAAACATTATCAATATGAATATGTATGATATGTTTAATTATATCTTGCAATTACAAATTCCATGACGCCTACCTGGTATGTAATGTAATTCAATCATCCAAGTTCCGCTTTTCAATAAAAAAAACAACATTACATCTATTTCTGGAACGTATTACCAAGATGTTTTATGGAAGGCGTGAGTTGACGGCGACTTCTGTAACAGTTTATGTCATCCATTGGTTGTTCGGTGCGAGGTGTCCCGCCCTCGTTAGGTCACCCTATATCCAGGTGTATATAACAACCTGTGATAAAGAGAAGTAAAAACACATCAGTGTGCCCGATCACTTGTGATAACTGTACAACCCATACCAACACCAAAGATGGGCACTAGTCACAAGTATGTGGATCCAGAGATCGCCAATTCTAAGGTAGGTACATGTACATCCCACTGGAATTTAACTCTATTCTTACTAGGATTACAGTCTTTTTCCCCAGTTGGTGAGTGCGCGGAAGGTTCTATATTAAGTGTAGGTCAATGCATATATGAAGGCAGAAGAAATGATGTCTGCAGACGTTATAAATCAAATAAATGCCAGCGAAGGTTGATTTGATATCGCAGGTATGGTGTTCGTAAACTGATATATCTAATAATGATTGAATAAAAACTTATATAGGAAATACATAATTACAAATTATGATAAAAAGAAAAGTTTATATAAAACACGGCCATAAATTGTTTAGAAAATTCTAGTCAAGTTAATTGGGAAGTTAATATAAAAGACCAAAATAAATTATTAAAAATGCTGAAGTCTTGTCATCAAATTATAAATAAAATGTATATATATGTGAACATCCTAGAAACTTCTTAGGTTGCATCAACGTAGGGATCTCTAGAAGCTTATCGAGAACGCGACACTCGGATTTCAAATATGAAATTTGGGTAGTGACGAGGTTTATGCATTTCAAAGATTGATCGCGCAAGTAATATGACATTGTAAATAGGTCCTTTTGTCATCATTTCTCTTATCATTGATATGTATTTTGTCACTGACAGGTTTGTGTCTTGTCTAAGATATTTTTTTAGCCTTTTTAATTAATTAACGCTACCGTTGATTTTTAAGTAAAAGTGCTGACGTGTTATCACAAACCGTGACTCCATTTTTTTTCAATTATCATATTCTTAATTTAAAACAAAACCTCTGTAATTCGTGTAATAATAACGCGTAGCACATGTCCTATTGATGACAAGTGGTCGCCACAATGGTGTCCGTAGTGTACAGACATCATATAACACTTATCGGGGCCGAATGCTGCCATTTTTTGTATGTTATTTTACCTATATTGACTGATGGAGTGTGGTGGTACTCCTACACACCTGTGTCTATTTAAGTAACAATAGCAAACGCCTATTAGGAGGTCATTGTTTATATTGTCTACAGGTAATATACCTTCTGTATTTTTCATTGTTTTTAGCAGAGACCTAAATTCGGGTTATATTTAGAAACCTTTGTAGTATTCTCTTAGATATCGGTAATAGTATTCCATTGTTTACTAGACACAGTATCTACTTAGTATATATTCGAAGTAAACTAAAACCACCTCAGAGTCGACAAACAAAGACAAGAACGGAAATTCTGTTACAAAGTAACAACTGCACGGTAAGATTTTTAATATGTCTTCATCACTCTTCAAATAATACTTGTTCATACTTTAATAAAAGAAACTTAATTTTAAGTTTCGTTCGTGTAAAATGTAAAACATTAATAATATATCGATAGTATTGCTTGTAGATATGTTTACACATAGACGTATATTTAGATTGCCTTTATAGTCCCCAGTTTGAGTAGTACTCTACTTTTTACTACTTGTTTTGTCTTTTGTATTTTTATTTCCATCTTTATTTAAATAAAAAATGCCGTTTATTGTTGGTGGGGTCAGCAGGGGTCCGCCAGGGAAATTACTCATGGGAGGACGTCGTGCGTTTAGTCCGATGATCTCACCGTGTGTGCAATATAATTAATTGCACTTATATTTTTGTATAAAATGTTCTTATGATCTCGCGAAATGTCTTAAATGTTAATTTAAATGAAAATCTTAACCTTTGGGTTTAATATGTCTAACAGACATCTATATATTAAAACATGTGTAAAGAAAACATGAAAAATTCTATACTCTAGTAATTAATCAAATGTTGATTTGTCATAATTGTTTGAATACGGTATGTGAATGTGTTATAAATGATAAAATACGTTAAAAATGTCTTTTTCTTCTCGTATTTTTTTCACTAATGCGTCATCCTTTCTTTCAATTTTAATTTAATCCATGCAGTCATTTATATTTTTTGCGTTCGGAAGAAATCTGACGTTGTATTAACGAGTTTATGATTTATTCAGTACAATGATATGATTTGACAAGCACCTGTACTGTACTTTGTCGTATTGCCGTGTCATGTACAGATGTATAAATACACATAGAACTAAAGCTCAGACAATGCATTAGATAAACTGAATCTATTACCTGTCTATTGGCAATGATTGTCTTTGGCGCATGCTCATGTTACGTATGACTTCTCAATTTTCTCTGTCTGCAGAATTATGAATATTTGACAAAATTAGTTTCTGTTTTATAATGCATATAAAAGTCACGATTGATACACGCTTGTACATTTCCTTTTCAAGATAATAGGACATTGTTGGTACGGTAGCCACTTTGTACAACCACTAAACCACACAGTGTAAAACGTGTGTAAAGCCATCATGCCGTACCGTGAAGACGTAATTAACGAGACAGCTTACGACCCGAGAAATTTGTTATTATATAAAAAAAAAATAGCATGTGTGACACTGCGTCTTAACTTTCTAGAGAAAATCTATTGCACGAAAAGACAACACTTAAACCAGATCCTTTAAAACAGTAATTTACTAAATTAGCATATCTGAGAACAAAGACAATTGAGTTTGTTGTAACATTACTTACTTTGTAAATCGAACAATGAAAACATTAGGAAAAACATTAGAAATAAATATATTATTGAAACGGAATTTTGAGAGAGTCTATATAATCTATTTGGTTAGGTAATACTTTAACATAAACATGACTGACTTTCCACTAAAATCAGGAGATAAGTGATTTCTTTGGCGAAGAAACATTTTCGAGAATTAGTGATTTTGTTCTGTTATTTTGTTTGCAGACAGTGCATCCATATTCAAACTTGTCTCTAAAATATCTGGGGTGATCCCTTTCTTCTGTAGTGTTTGATAAAAACAAATCTTGTTGAGTTTTAGAATTGTCTAAAACCTCAACACACTGACAAACCATGACAGATGAGACATATAATTGCACGTAATTCTCGAATTATATGGCATTTAGGCAGGTTAGACTGTGTATATATACTTTAAATATCACAATGAATTATTCAACTATATGACAATCCGTCATACACTTTAGAGAAAAGGTCATTGTGCCTTTCCTGAGACTTTGGGTATGTGTAGCCTGTAATATGTAATGCTATAACATAACCATCTCGTCTATGTTGACCATTACCTATTTGTATATTAATTATATAACTATACCATCACATCTTTGTATATTAATTATATAACTTTACCATCACATCTTTGTATATTAATTATATCAATTTACCATCATGTCTATGTATATTAATTATATGACTTCACCATCACGTCTTTGTGTATTAATTAGGCTATGGGCATAAAAAAAAATTTATTTTAATTTAAACTGTAATCGCTTAAACATTCTACATGGTTACAGCAGATATTAAAAAAAATCTCTATCACTTGCACATTCCACATGGTAAAACAGAGATACAAAAAACTCTGACTATCACTTGAACATTCTAAATGGTAACATAAGATATAAAATATATATCACTTGCACATTCTACATGGTAAAACAGAGATAAAAAAAACTCTGACTATCACTTGAACATTCTACATGGTAACAGAAGATATAAAATCTCTATCACTTAAATATTCTATAAAGTAACAGAAGATAAAAAAAATCTCGAACTCTCACTTGAACATTCTCGTTCATGTTAATAGAAGAGATAAAAATATCTAACTATTCCCTTCATGGCAACACAGGTGCGGTCTTGATGTAACATGCAAAAGTTTAACACAGGAAACCATCATAATTAAATCAAACATAAAAAATGTGTTCGATTGCAAATAACGTTATCTATCTTTGATAAAAACGATATATTCTGACGTAGAATAGTGTGTAAGATAACACAATATTTCGTAAAATGAACCCTTTTCTCATTATCAAAACTCCGCCACGCATCAACGGTAAACTCATCTGTCAATTGGCTACTTAATGATCACGATACAGCACTGTAAATCACAATAGATAATAAGTTGATAACCACAATAACAACAGCAAATCGTCTAGTACTACAATAATTTGCTTACTTGAACACTGCAGCTATCTATGTATATGTAACTTATTTTTCAATATCATTACACATGGTTTCTTAATCTGAACTACTGCTGCACAAATGGACTACATAGTTAATCTTTGTTGACAGGATGCGATCCTGAAGGCGACATCCAGCGCCAAGAGAATGGTCGGGTACACGGTATTGGTTGGCAGTATGGGTGTACTGGCGGTCAGCGGTATACTCCTCGGGCTTCATTTCAGCGGGAACCTCGACAAACTGAGCGATGATGGAGAAGAACTGGTAAATAGCACTCCGGGACATGTTTTATAACGCATTACACCACAGGTCTTCTTGTGGTCAAGCTGTGTACTCAGAATATCTAAATAATAACTGGAAAACACTATACCAGTGGTCAGCCGAACTTATTTAATACAATACTCTATAAAATATCCTGTATTGTAAGTACATATATTTGTTGCAAGGTTGTTTAGGAGGAAGATAGTTATTGTCAATATTTCTACTTCTGGGGTGAAACTTTAAGAAAACAAGTCATATCGTGATCTTGTATATTAAGTTCTTGGCGCTAAATTGATATAAAATGTTAATGGTAATCGGATATCAACCTAAATCAATCAATATTGGAAAATAGTGCTTTCTATCAAACAAAGCGGAGTATTTGTATCATATATTATTTTTATTGTAAACCTACCTACAACTAGTTCGCCTGTCCACAATTCATATGATGTTCTTTTGTTATTTTATCCTCATTTTCTCCTCCCAAAACACATACACTACAAACACGAATGTCGTACACAGGTGAGGCAGTCCTTAGATAATCTACCATAGCTGTTGATAGGACGTTAAACAATACAAAACCACACCAATTTTATCTTGGTATCAATGATGAGTCCCAGGACGGCACAGCTTTTGATGTAGTTTAATTCAATATTTCCATATATATATCAAATTCAAAATTTGTATTGAACCATGTTAATATCGTTTGTGCCTTTTGCACAATCCATTATCTTAATGACAATTTGCTTAGGAATTACAGTAACGAAAATCTTCAGAAACGATCATATGTAAATTTAAGGGAGTGTTTTCGTACCAGGCGGATGTGGAGCATAACTATTGTGAGCGATTACCCTCATCTTCGTATCATGACAGGCTTGTCCTATGAAACTATAGCTAGATATATATTTGGATTAGATTATAATAAATTCATAATTAGTCCACCAGGTAAATAGTTTTGGGATTAGGAAATAAACTTAGATGAATCCATCCCTGATATTATTTGAATATGCACTTAATACAGTCTGGCAATGTGTATAATACCATCGGCTAAATGTCAACACATGTAGGATACACGTAAATCAAATGCTGCATTTGAACTTTGTTTGTCAAGTTTAAAGTTAATTACATTACAGAACAAATTGAGCTTTTTAGATAAAATGCTTAAAGCAATTAAATTATAACATAAGTGTTAGGTTTAGACTATTAATCAGTCAAATGGCCAACCTTTAGGAGCACCGTCTTGAATGACAGGTCGCCAGGTCATATTGACATTTTTTTCATTTTATGTAGATACTGTAGTTTTGTCAGCGGGTAACAGTGAATGTCAATGAGAGTCTAAATTGATTCATACGTTACGGTTCTGTGACAGGCACGTGACGGAGGTTACGTGTTTGCATTAATTAATAAATTAACTCATAATTAACCTTGAGTGACTGTCGCACTGTCGGATTGGTGAGATAAATAGTGTGATTTAGGGCTCGTGGTAACATACGAAAGCTTACTCTTCACGGCCGGAACTCGGAATGGAAACACGAATCGGCAATTAACATTTTAGGTCGGAATCAGTCGTGCATTACACTGACCGACTGACATTTTCGACAGACAGATAAAACACATTATAATACTTAGTTAAAAAGGAACAATAGACATATACATACATCAATTTTATCTTTTGTCTTGTAGATTCGAAACCGTAAAAAACGGCCATCATTCAAATGTTTCAATTAATAAGTACTACACGTGTCAACCAATTCATTAGGTATATACAAATGTATACTTTATCAATATAACAGTGATACCACAGCATAGAGAACAGAATGAGGAGGTTGATTAATTAATGATAAATAAGTTAAATTTACCTGTTGTATCTACATGGCGACCGTGACGCCTACTCAAACAAGTCATATACAGGTACAAAAGTAAGGTACTTGTCCTACTCATTAAACGATTATAGAACACGAAAAGATGAGACGAAATAACGCAACATTTCTTCTAAAATTGATTCACTGGCGTAGTTTATTTATAAACTGCAAAAGTTTTTTTGTGTGAAAAATCGTTTTTCGGAATACAACACTAAAATAGCTTTTCAAATGTGATTTAGTATTATTGTGTCAAACGTACCCAAAGAGAGTGCAGAGAAAGCAGTTGGTATACATGAAGCCGTTTGCGGTCTTCTTTACTTACTTATTTGACATAAGCAATAAAGAACACTTAATCTTGCCAATGTAGGCCTTATACAAATATTCAGAAGGCGGTATTGAGGACTGATTTCAAACCATTTTTTTTATATTAATATCGTATTTTTTTAATGTATTGTATTTCTTAATTTAGTTCATATTTTAAAATACAGACAAGGATTTTTTTTTTAACTCGATGACTTTATTAGTTTCCTTTAATTTGTTTTTTTCTTTAATGTTTATATCGATAAATTTTCCAAACTTTCTTCGGTATGATTAGTAACACTATACACCGTAATAGAAACAGCCACTATATATAGCGGTCAGTGTCTGATGGTTAGAGACACGACCGGACACTTCAATAATTGATCATCGATGTCCACCTGTATGAACATGGACAGCGTATTAGTAGTAACAGTAATACACAAAGATGGATAACGATGGCCGCTCCTGTGTCGTTAACGCTATATACATGAGGGAGTGCGGTTGTTTGTAAATGATGAATTATGCACGAATCGGAAATACAAATACTACAGTGCAGTTCCTTTCTCGTGTCGCTTCATTCGATAATTACGAAAATCGGAATATAACGGACAAAAAACATGGATGTTGAATCGAAGAGCAGTTTCATTTTTTTTCGAAATGGTTGTGACCTTCTATCCGTGTTTTATTTTGGCCAGTGGTGAGGTCGACACAACCAAAAATCCAACCAATAACAGATACATCGTTAGAACTCGTCAAACTTCATTAAAATGTGGCAGATTGTCGTTCAGTATCCCCCTCGTCCATTTATTCAAAATTTTAGGTCATATTTCTTTGTAAAAAAGGTCTTCTTTGTAGCCTTGGTGACATAGTTATTTATATATCCTATCAATATACCCTATCGATGGGCGTAGGTGCAATTCTAATAACTAAACGTTAAACAGGTGTTCTTCAATGTCACGTCACAGGCTATGTTGATGCATTAAGATGTTGACACACTGAGAATGAGTACCATCATTACTTATTCTGACTAGGCGAATTCAAAAGCATATCTTTGGGGCTATTTTCTAAGGAAAATGGGATAACATTTAATAGACAAAGAATAGTGACAAAAAGTACAAGTTATATCAACATTATAGTATTCAAACATGTGCCTATGTGGGAATATGTAGAGAAACAAAGAAAACAAGAATCAGAGTCCCAATATTCAAAAGGAAATAAAAAAAATTTTCAAGGAACTGTTAGCGTTAAAAAGTCACGATTAGGTCTACAAATAAAAACGTGGCTATCGAAATGTCATGACAATTAATGGAACATCAGCTATGTCTGTATCTTACATATCTTACATTTATATATATTTTGAACATAATAGGGGATTTAGATATCAATTAAAATGACATTTTGACAAGTTCATAATAGCAAAAGCACAGAGCATTTCAAAAACGTAGCTAAGAACGCATGCATAATGAAAGCTAATGAATTTGGTTTGTTTGTATTTCCCCCCCCCCCCCCCCCCCCCCCCCCCACACACACACACACACACACACACACACACACACACACTTACTCCTTACACACCTACACACTCTCACTCACACCAACACACACACACACCCATCATTAAATACACAATTCTGCTTTGAATATCGCCGTTCCAATCACACAACACATTTCCTTCAACTGACGAACATATTTCTTTTTGTTCGGAATACGATTCGATTGTTTTTATTTTGTACAGAATGAGCAATTGAAAAACTATGTCTGCAAGCTTTTAAAAAAAAACTCTGTTTCTGGCATTAAACAGGTAGATATCAACACTGGGGCTCAAGTCGGTGCCAACACCCAAAACCATCTAAAAGAAGATGACATTTCGACTTCGGTAAGTGTCTAGGATTATACAAGTACATTTCTAGTTAAGTGTATTGATCCCGATATACTGTATGAAAATAGATAATATCGACATTATAAAGAAACCTGAAGTCTAACTAAAAATCGATAAACCGAGAACAAAACGTGAAAAAAATCAGATTTTATGGCGCCCATTGAAAAAGTACAATGATATTAAGACCAGGTGTTCCGGCAGGGGAAGAGGCTGATATGTTGTATGTATACGAATATCTGTAGTGAAAATCAAATTATGTATAAACTTTCACAAATATATGTATATATACATAAGTTTTGATAAGCATGGTACCTGAATCAATACGATTGCCCGTATTCATAAAATCTTCATACATAGATTTATTTTGTCATGAACATTTATCTTCTTAGAATTTGGATTCGTTACATGGAGAGGATGAATTATTGGTTTCATCACTATCCAACGCTGGCACCGAGCCTGAATTCTACCCAGATTCAGAAGAGGAGGAGTACGAAGAACATGAAACTGACAGCCACGTAAATAGCGATAGTAGTGAAGACAATGGCAGCGAGGATGATAATCACGCCGAAGATCATAGCCTCAGCAGTGAAGACGATGATGACTACGACAGCGAGGAGGATGATAGCGACGATGACGATACTCCCAGTGACGACAAAGACAGCAATGAAATTGATAGTGATGAGCAAAGTGAGGACAGCAAAGACACTAATAGTGTCGAGTATAGTGATGATGAGGATAGTAAAGAAAGTGATGATAACAGTGGCGATGATGACAGCAAAGACAGTGGTAATGACAGTGACGATGATGACAGCAAAGACAGCGACAAAGACGACAGCAAAGACAGCGATTATGACAGCGACAATGATGACAGCAAAGGAAGTGGTAATGACAGTGGCGATGATAACAGCAAAGATAGTGACGATGATGACAGCAAAGACAGCGATCATGACAGCGACGATGATGACAGCAAAGAAAGTGGTAATGACAGTGGCGATGATGACAGCAAAGAAAGTGACTACGATGACAGCAAAGACAGCGACGATGATGACAGCAAAGAAAGTGATAATGCCAGCGACAGAGATGACAGCAACGATGATGACAGAAAAGAAAGTGATAATGCCAGTGACAGTGATGACAGCAACGACAGCGACGATGATGACAGCAAAGAAAGTGATAATGACAGTGACAGAGATGACAGCAAAGATGATGACAGTAAAGAAAGTGATAATGCCAGTGACAGTGATGACAGCAACGACAGCGACGATGATGACAGCAAAGAAAGTGATAATGCCAGTGACAGTGATAATGACAGCAAAGACAGCGACGATGATGACAGCAAAGACAGCGACGATGATGACAGCAAAGACAGCGACGATGATGACAGCAAAGAAAGCGACGATACTGACAGTAAAGAAAGTGATAATGCCAGTGACAGTGATGACAGCAACGACAGCGACGATGATGACAGCAAAGAAAGTGATAATGCCAGTGACAGTGATGACAGCAACGACAGCGACGATGATGACAGCAAAGACAGCGATGATGATGACAGCAAAGAAAGTGATAATGCTAGTGGCGATGATGACAGCAAAGAAAGCGACGATACTGACAGTAAAGAAAGTGATAATGCCAGTGACAGTGATGACAGCAACGACAGCGACGATGATGACAGTAAAGAAAGTGATAATGCCAGTGACAGTGATGACAGCAACGACAGCGACGATGATGACAGCAACGACAGCGATGATGATGATAGCAAAGAAAGTGATAATGCCAGCGACAGTGATAATGACAGCAAAGACAGCGACGATGATGACAGCAAAGAAAGTGATAATGCTAGTGGCGATGATGACAGCAAAGAAAGCGACGATACTGACAGTAAAGAAAGTGATAATGCTAGTGACAGTGATGACAGCAACGGCAGCGACGATGATGACAGCAAAGACAGCGATGGTGATGATGATGACAGCAAAGATAGTGATAATGCAAGTAACGATGATGACAGCAAAGACAGCGACGATGATGACAGCAAAGATAGCGACGATGATGACAGTAAAGAAAGTAATACTGCTAGTAACGATGATGACAGCAAAGACAGCGATGGTGATGATGATGACAGCAAAGAAGGTGACAATGCCAGTGACAGTGATGACAGCAACGACAGCGACGATGATGACAGCAAAGACAGCGACGATGATGACAGCAAAGAAAGTGATAATGCAAGTAACGATGATGACAGCAAAGACAGCGACGATAATGACAGCAAAGATAGCGACGGTGATGACAGTAAAGAAAGTAATAATGCAAGTAACGATGATGACAGCAAAGACAGCGACGATGATGACAGCAAAGATAGCGACGATGATGACAGTAAAGAAAGTAATAATGCTAGTAACGATGATGACAGCAAAGACAGCGACGATGATGACAGCAAAGACAGCAACGATAGTGACAGTAACGAAAGTGATAATGCCAGTGATAGTGATGACAACAACGACAGCGACGATGATGACAGCAAAGAGGGTGATGACGATAATGACAGTAAAACAAGTGATACTGCCAGTGACAACGATGATAGCAAAGACAGTGATGATGATGACAGCAAAGAAAGTGATGATGATGATGATGATGATGATGATGATAGCAAAGAAAATGATAATGCTAGTGACGATGATGACAACAAAGACAGCGACGAAGACGACAGCAAAGACAGTGACGATGATAGCAAAGAAAGTGATAATGCCAGTGACGACGATGACAGCAAAGACAGCGACGATGGTAACAGCAAAGAAGGTGATAATGCCAGTGACGATGACGACAGCAAAAACAGTAATGATGATGGCAGCAAAAACAGTGATAATACTAGTGACGAAGATGACAGCAAAAACAGCGACAATGATGACAGCAAAGACAGTAATGATGATGACAGCAAAGAAAGTGATAATTCCAGTGACAGTGATGACAGCAAAGACAGTGATGACGATGACAGCAAAGAAAGCGATAATGCCAGTGATGACGATGACAGCAAAGAAAGTGATAATGCCAGTGACGACGATGACAGCAAAGACAGTGATGACGATGACAACAAAGAAAGGGAAAACGCCAGTGACGACGATGACAGCAAAGACAGTGATGATGATGACAGCAAAGAAAATGAGAATGCTAGTGACAATAATGACAGCAAAGACAGCGAGGATAATGATAATAAAGAAAGTGATAATGCCAGTGACGACGATGACAGCAAAGACAGTGATAATGCTAGTGACGAAGATGATAGTAAAGACAGCGACAATGATGACAGCAAAGACAGTGATGATGATGACAGCAAAGAAAGTGATAATGATGACAGCAAAGACAGCGACGATGATGATAACAAAAACAGTGACAATAATGACAGCAAAGACAGTGATAATGCCAGTGACAATGATGACAGCAAAGACAGTGATAATGACAGCAGTAATAGTGACGATGATGATAATGACAATGATAAGAGCAAGGAAAGTAAAAATAATGACAGTAAAGATGATGTTAGCAAAGAGAGTAACGAGAACAAGGAGGAAAACAGCAAAGAAAGTGGCGATGATGATATTGACAGTGATGGCACCGACGATGGAGAAAGCAATGATGACAAAAGCAATGATTCCGATCTAAATGACAGTGGTGATAATGGTAGCAATGCAAACGACGATAACCATAGCGATAGCAATGAAAACACAAACGATGATGACAAGAAAGGAGACCTCAACATCGATTCTTTGTTAAAAGATTTAGTGTATGGAGATTTGGATGATGACGATAAGAAATCTGCCCGTAAATACGAAGATGGCGATAATAAAGACAACGGCGACGATTATGACAAATTTGATAACGACGAGGAGAAAAACAATAACGATGCAAGCCTCGACGATATGCTGGCTGGTATGTTAAGTGATGTATTGGTGGTCAAATCAAAAGACGAAACGTTGAATGAAGACAGCGATTTATTAGGCGATGATAACCAAGATAAAAACGATAGGAAGGGAAATGAGGATAAGGAAAACGATGATGATGTCAATAGCGATGCGTCCGGGGAAAATGGCGACGACGAAAATGATGACAAATCTGATTCTGGGGAAAATGATGAAGACGAAAATGATAACAAATCTGAACGAAAAAGCAGCGATGAAGACAAAAGTGAAAACACTGAAGATGACTCAAATAACAGTGACAACGATGATATAAGTAATCAAAACGATAACGATTCAGCAGGCAAAGATGACAGCGAAGGTGGATATAGTGACGGTATAACCGGCGATGACAACGATGGTGATAACATGAATGAATATGATAGCAATGGCGATGGCGAACAAGGCGATATTAATTTGGACGGTATATTGTCAGATATGCTAAGTGACGTATTCGCGGAAGGGCCAAAGGTCGATATGGTGAATGATGAGAGCGCCTTATTATCAGACAATTTCAACACTGGTATGGTGGTTGATGCTGGTAGCCTTACTACCGGAAATGACGCTAGCCTACCAGACAATACTGTGAACAGCGACATGTTCGGTGATATCTCAAAGGTCAGCTCCATGCTCTCGTTAGGAACAAACGAGGATCAAGGTGTACTAGGCGATAGCGTTAACGACGGTATGTCCATATTAGTGTCGCCAATGAATCCAGCGGTCGATTCAATGAACACGTGGAACTCAATAGGAACAATGTCCGATGTAATAGACGATGAAAACGATAACGGCGATACTTTCATGGACACTAATAACGCATGGAACAACGACAACTTCAATGGTGGCGATAATGGCGATGATATAAATGATAACGGCATTTATGATCAGAATAATTGGGACGACAGTAACAACGACGATACTAACGAAGGTCGCTACGATGATAACAACGACTTCGGTAACAATGATGAAAATAACGATGACGGTTATGATATCAAAGATGATCTTTATGATAACAATGATGGAAATAACGATGACGGTTATGATAACGATGATAACAATGATGACAACAATGATGATAATAATGATAACAATGATGACAACAATGATGACAACAATGATGATCATGATGATGATGATGGAAACAATGATGATCATGATGATGATGATGATGGAAACAATGATGATCATGATGATGATGATGATGGAAACAATGATGAAGACAGTGATGATAACAACCCTGATGAATATAGTGATGGTCATAACGATAACAATAATGATGACAATGACGATAACAACGATAATTTGGATGATAATGATGATACTAATGATGACACGGGAAACAATAATGACAACGAAGACGATGTTAACAATGATTCCCCTATAGTAGAAGCAGCTGAATTGACAGAGGAGGAGGATGACGAGGAGTAGGGAATCAGCACCGTCCGTTTTCTTATAAGAATTCCATTCCTCACATCGTACACAAATCATCATACCTATCAAGAGATTTAATACCTCCATAATTTCTGTTCATGTTTTACGAACACATAATATATTCTTATTTCGACACAATGCTGCCTAGTAACCGTGCCTATGAAGATATGTTAGATTTCGAGTTGTGTACATTTCGTGCACGTGAATTAATGAGAAGTAAATTATTGTTCTGTTGTGCAGGCCACAATAGCCACGTTCTGTTATATTTATGAGATATTGCCGGAACAGAGCTGGTCTCTGTTTTACCCATAATTCGTCATTTTAGCGTGATTTGAACACTATCACTCAGTTACGTCTGTTACGTTTGTTTAGTGTGTTTTATTTATTTTATGTAATAAATAATGATGTTTTATATAAATTACTCTTATTTTTAACCACTATTTTTGCAATATCTGTGACTTATTAAAAACGATTCAAAAGACATGGCGTCCACAACATCTACACAGAAATTCAAATGTTACATCGTGGTGGAGTGAGACATGGCGCCCACAACACCTACACATAAATTCAAATGTTACATCATGTTGGAGTAAGACATGGCGCCCACAACATCTACACATAAATTCCAATATTATATCATGGTGGAGTAAGACATGGCGCCCACAACACCTACACATAAATTCAAATGTTACATCATGTTGTAGCGAGACATGGCGCCCACAACACCTACACAGAAATTCCAATATTATATCATGGTGGAGTAAGACATGGTGCCCACAACACCTACACAGAAATTCAAATGTTAAGTCATGTTGTAGCGAGACATGGCGCCCACAACACCTACACAGAAATTAAAATGTTAAATCATGGTGGAGTAAGACATGGCGCCCACAACATCTACACAGAAATCCAAATGTTACATCATGTTGTAGCGAGACATGGCGCCCACAACGCCTACACAGAAATTAAAATTTTACATCATGGTGGAGTAAGACATTGCGCCCACAACATATACACAGAAATCCTAATGTTACATCATGTTGTAGTGAGACATGGCGCCCACAACGCCTACACATAAATTCAAATGTTACATCATGTTGTAGCGAGACATGGCGCCCACAACACCTTCACAGAAATTCAAATGTTACATCATGTTGTAGCGAGACATGGCGCCCACAACGCCTACACAGAAATTCAAATGTTACATCATGATGGAGTAAGACATGGCGCCCACAACATCTACACAGAAATCCTAATGTTACATCATGTTGTAGCGAGACATGGCGCCCACAACACCTACACAGGAATTCAAATGTTACATCATGTTGTAGCGAGACATGGCGCCCACAACACCTACACAGGAATTCAAATGTTACATCATGGTGGAGTAAGACATGGCGCCCACAACATCTACACAGAAATTCAATTGTTACATCATGTTGTAGCGAGACATGGCGCCCACAACACCTACACAGGAATTCAAATGTTACATCATGTTGTAGCGAGACATGGCGCCAACAACGCCTACACAGAAATTCAAATGTTACATCATGGTGGAGTAAGACATGGCGCCCACAACATCTACACAGAAATCCAAATGTTAAGTCATGTTGTAGCGAGACATGGCGCCCACAACGCCTACACAGAAATTCAAATGTTATATCATGGTTGAGTAAGACATGGCGCCCACAACATCTACACAGAAATTCAAATGTTATATCATGGTTGAGTAAGACATGGCGCCCACAACACCTACACAGAAATTCAAATGTTACATCATGGTGGAGTGAGACATGGCGCCCACAACACCTACACAGAAATTCAAATGTTACATCATGGTGGAGTAAGACATGGCGCCCACAACACCTACACAGTAATTCAAATGTTAAATCATGGTGGAGTAAGACATGGCGCCCACAACATCTACACAGAAATCCAAATGTTAAGTCATGTTGTAGCGAGACATGGCGCCCACAACGCCTACACAGAAATTCAAATGTTAAATCATGGTGGAGTAAGACATGGTGCCCACAACACCTACACAGAAATTCAAATGTTACATCATGCTGTAGTGAGCCGATTTTTTGTTAAACAGCTTGAATCTTTGTATCTTAATCTGCATAAAATTCCGAATCAAATATTAAATTTCTAATCACGGATTCACAAATGGAATTTCATCTCAATGCATAAGACAAAAATTCCATTGATAACCACATTAAAATTTGCTTAAATTGACAACTTAAAACCACGTTCATATGACAAATATAACTACATTAAGACATTTTTTTCATCGACTATCAATGCAATGTTAACTGTGTAGCGATGGGCAGCTACTCATAAAGCGATAACTACAATGTACTTCCATCTACATTCACTCCGAAAACTATACCCGCCTTAAGGTGGATCATGTACTCCTCATATTACATCAGCAGAAATATCCAATATCATCAAATATAATAACAGAATCATAAAAGGGTATATAATTACTAATCTATGCCAACAAGGTGATATCAATAAAATACTGGTATTGATCAGTAATCAGCAAAATGTTGTAAAAAGAGGAAAGTTGACTAGCCAACGAACCTGGAATAAGTCTACTAGATTTAGCCACACGCTAACCTATGTATGACTAAAGTATACGCATTTTTGTGTGTTAAGTAAAACTAAAGAATTCAGGGAGCTTATCTTACATGGGTGTTTTTTGTTTGTTTTTTTGGTCTCTTTTTTCTTTCATTTTTTTTGTACGACACAGTTACACTAATATCATTGTATTAGTGTTTATCTACATTGTGCCGGGCCTTTTTGATTTGTAAAAAAACACATTGTGGACAGCTTAAATTAGACCGTTTATATGGTTTACATGAATATAAATAGTCATCTTTTATCATGAAAATTATCGATCCAACACTATTTTGACCATTTGAACAAAAATAAGCCTGGCAGTAAAATAGTTGAGATAAGTTCCCTGAATTCTTTTGTTTCTGATTATAAACCAATTATAAAATAGGTCATTTGATCTAATTTAATATTAAAATATCTTATTTTAATGTATCGTGTCCTTAAAAAAATATATCATATCAAAACATTAGTGGAGATGTTCATCATTGGTTACAAACCGTTGGTTATTTCTCCAATCTCTGGAGATACAAGTGTACCGAAACACCTTATATAAGAACTGCATACCTCATACTGTTAATGACAATCAATAGGACAATGAATGATGAATATGCTTTCAAATTACGAGTGGCACCTACATTTACATTAATGAATGCATATATATGACTTGTGTAACGTTGCAGTTGTCTGCACGAAAATGAAACGTTGTCTGAATGACAATTTCATTAGCATTGAATAACTAAAAAATTAGTTCTCATTGATTAACAATTTTATTAATATCGCATGAATGATATGTACATCCACGTTGACAATTTCAGTGGCGTTGGAAGTCGTCAAAAAGTGTGTGGGGGGGGGGGGGGGGGGGGGGATTGTTTTAACCTTAAATGTTACGCACTAAACAAATCGTATGCCATCTCCGCAAAGTTAGCCAATAATTATCATTTCAACATCCCCATGATAATTTATGTAGTACAAAATAAGTTATTTACGCAAATTATGATATTCACCAGGCGCCGATCCAGGATTTTCGAAAAGGGGGAGGGTTCCAGTAATTTAGTGAAAATGCGAGCGCCGTTTAAGGCTATACAAAATTTTTCCTCCTCCGAAAAGGGAAAATATACCTAGAATAGGTATTAATTTAAAAAAAAAAATATTTTTCCTTTATAATCGACAGGTTTTAACATTTTCAAATCTGCTGTGTATCTAAAGGAAACCCTATATGCTGCTAATTTGTCAGATGCCAGTGCAGTTTCATGTTATACGGCTTTTCCCACATTCGTACCTGTTGGTGTAATACGTATTAGTATTACTCTTTTCACGTTAAAACCGCGCATTCTTATCCGTGTTGTGTTTGTCATGTTCTCGTTATGAAAGCAATCAACTTCACAAATTATCATCAACTTATCGAATCTATGTGATGAAGAAAGACAAAATTCCGTATTAAGATATAAATATTGACTTACCAGACTAGAGCAGACGACCGACACACAGGTCTGACTGATCATCTTCGAAGATGAGGACTGATATACTAGTATAAAAGTCGGAATGTTCCGGATGTACAAGATTAAGTTTTTATCGTTGGCTTCAAGTAAACATTTTCGGTTCGAAAAATTACAGATATTATTCGAAATAAATATCAAAATTCGTTAGATTTTTTCCCTTTTTATAATTTTAGATGTCAAAAAAGTGTGTGTGTATGGGGCGGGGGACAAATTGCCCCCCCCCCCCCCCCCCTCCCCGCTTCCTACGGCACTGAATTTGATATGACAATCTGATAATCGTATATGATAATCTGATAATCATGTGGTAGAAATACAACTGTACATCACCCTTTCACTAGTATTCTGTCCATTTTCTATCAAATGCTGGTTTAGAATATTGGTGTAAAAGACAACAAGAATTTTTTTCAACAATTTAATATTCCATCAAATGGCACATTCAAAACACAAACATACATAAATATAGATATATACTTAACATTTAGAGGACTCAAACTTTAACATTTTATGTTAATCAATTGAATTTATTCAGATTTACGTGAATTCGGTTTTCTTAAAGTCTGATGTTCCATCATATCAGTAATTGCCTGTAACTGATCCTGTAACAACCTCATATCAGTAATTGCCTGTAACTGATCCTGTAACTGTTCCTGTAACTGATCCTGTAACTGATCCTTTAACTGATCCCGTTACACTGTTTACAAGAAAACCTCCACCAGAAACTGACTTCAAGAACAGTTGAGCCATTAAACATCAAATTACACTCTGTCACAGTAATAAAACATCGTACTGCAGGCTGTGCGAGTGACCTGTGACGTCGAGTAATTTCAGCCAATCAGATTTGTAAGAAACATTCCGTCAGGATGCGTGAGAGTGTTTATGACGTATTCATGAATCTAGTGTGATAAGATGCAGTTGAAATATAAAAATATACCTTTGGCATTCTGTGCTCTGATTTTGATACCAAAAAGTCATAAAGCATTTATGACACTTTGCTTCAAGCAATATGATGGTTTATGGAGCTCAAATAACCAATACAACCTTCTCCAGAGTGCCATGATTGTATAATATTGATTATTACACGAACCCCATTAAACACTTGTTTGTTTTTGTTTGTTTTTGTTTAACGTCCTATTAACAGCCAGGGTCATTTAAGGACGTGCCAAGTTTAGAGGTGGAGGAAAGCCGGAGTACCCGGAGAAAAAATACCGGCCAACGGTCAGTACCTGGCAACTGCCCCACGTAGGTTTCGAACTCGCAACCCAGAGGTGGAGGGCTAGTGATAAAGTGTCGGGACACCTTAACCACTTGGCCACCGCGGCCCCTCCATTAAACACCATACTGGTAACTACACAATTAAGTCCCATTAAACATTATCCTGGTAACTACATGAGTAAAATAAAACATTACACTGGTAACTACTGAGTACCATTAAACATTACATTGTTACTACATGAGTCAAATTAAACATTATCCTGGTAACTCTGGGAGCCAAATCAAACATTATACGTGTATTGATTAATACCAAGTCCCATTAAACATTATATTGTTAACTACTGAGTACCATTATACATTCCATTGTTACTACATGAGTCAAATTAAACATTATAATGGTATCATCAGAATTCCAATTAAACATTAAGTGGTTACTACACAGGGATAACGACAACAGAATCAATTAACACTTTACTTCACAAACGATAGAACCAGACTTAGGATACAGCCTGTTGGCAGATGTTGGGTAATTACGATGTCAACATGTTTTCTTTTACTTTACTTTCAGACCATTGAATATCAGAAGCACAAATTGTTCAACACAAAATTGGTAAATGATAACAATGGAAAATGATAATTGCAGAAAGGTTTTGTACACCTACACATATGTAATCTGTATTTTTTTGTTTTTGTTTGTTTCTTTTTTTTGAATATTTTTTTTACATTTCTATGTAGCACCACAATTATAAATCAAACATTCATTACAATATTAATTTTCACTACATTCGCAGAACCACATAATTGCTTAACAAATCTATTGAGTAATACATTGTGTACAATCAGATACAAATGTATGTAATTTTCCTCAAATTAATGCTTTTTTGCAAATACATGAACACCAAAACACTTGTTATGTAGATTGGGCAATGTTGAATTTTTTCAGTGGAAATCTAAATCACTAATGCACTTTTCACTTTTAAAAGACCCCTTTTTTCATCTGTCCATCTGTCCAAAACATCTTTTGAACCTATATTACATGGCAGTGATTATCATCATAACTTCAAGTACATATAGGCTTCAATATATAGGTAGAAAAAATAAATGTTCCAAATGAAAGTGCACTTTCAAACAAGATTATCTTTTCAGCATTCAAATATTTCTGTAGGAAAAGTATTTTTTTAACTATCATGTTCAACCTTATACATACACAAAAGGGGTGTGCTGAATAAAACCATGTACAAATTTAAATTTCCATGTGAAATCTGGGTAATAAAAGTAACAATTTTTGTTTCATTTACATTGTACATACTTTTATGTGGCGAAAAATATATTGGCAAATCTGTGAAGTAAGGAATTATTTATATGTTTGAATTAGCACACACATCCTCTTTTCCTGAAAAAAAAAGGTTGGAGAGAGAGGGTTGGGAGGGTAGGTGGCTTTGCTTATAGCTTATTAGGTCAAATATGATATAAGAAATTATGCCATAAAAAAAGTAACGTTGGTCTACGAATCAAAGTCAATATTATTGAGTATCAAGGGAGAGTCTGACAACTCAGAAGCCAACTGTCCATATAGTGCAATGATGACCTGTTACTGGAAAGTACAGATATCAAATATCTTAATGAAAGTACATCAACTCATTAGTCATACAATGGAATCAAAGACTTGACAGCAAAGGAGACAAAACAATTATGATTTGATTTAAGAGTATTACAACAGAATTTAAACTTGGAAAACATCGAGAAAACAACAGGAAAATAGACAAAACAATTATGACTTAATTAAAAAGTCATACAACAGAATTTAAACTTGAAAAACATCAAGAAAACAACAGGAAAATAGACAAAATTTCGACCTATCAAATATATCACCTCTTTTGGTGCGAGATAGTTACCCTAGATCAAGAGTGAAGATTCTCCACTTCATAAACATCCTGAGGGTTGAGGTCCCCATCCCCATTCTGGGGAAGAATTATTAATTTTCTGCTGGTATAACCCTGTTTGACCTCTTACGTATGTGATAACGATGTGGTTGCGTCATGATTGAATGGTCAATGTAGCATCAATGCATTCTTGCTGTGATGTCATAAAAATTAAAATTACACCTGTCCAGAAAGTAAGAGAGGATTCAATTTTCTTCAATGTTCATGACTTTACAGCAAAAGATGTTTTCTTCCTCCAGTAAAAATGTGGATACACCTGTCCAGGATAAGAGATGAATCTTCTAGATCCCATCTTTATGACCTTATTCCTTGAGATTTATTGTCATGCCGGTAAAAGTGTGGATACACCAGTCCAGATAAGAGATAATTCTTCTCCCATCTTTATGACCTTATAGATTTATTGTCATGCCGGTAAAACTGTGGATACACCAGTCGAGGGTGAGAGATGGACCTTCTCCCAATTTTATGACCTTATACCGACAGATTTATTCTCAGGCCACAAGTGTTGTGTGTGATTACAAAGCGACAAAACCTCTGATTCTGGCAACCAGCTGAAGAAGTTGGCTTCCTTGGAATTGGATGGAGCACAGTGAGGAATAGGACCTGAAAGACAAGCAGAAAGCTGTTACCAAAGGATTACATTCCATACACTGTAATATGTTTACTGTACATGTATAGTTGATGATATTTGTTAGTGTTTAAATTTTGCCAAAATTCATGGTCATTAAATATAGCATGGAAATAAATAAACATTGAAATGTATAGAAGTGTTTACTGCATTGAGTGGTACATAATATCATATAATATCATTATATTGACATTTTCTTCAGCATTAACCGAAATGGTCCTAATAGGTCTAATTTGCTCCTCAGCCATGCAATGAAAAACACAAGACTTAGTAAAACAAGAAATATTTTTTAAAAAGATTAACAGCATAGTTTTAATGCTGGTAGTAAATTAAACTGCTGGTGAAATAAATGAAGGAACTAATGCGTTTCAGAATGGATAACAAAACTATATATATATCAGTTAGAATCACATTTGGTGATGATAAGACAGCATTTGAATCAGGAATATAACTTTATCAATGTGTCATTTGAAAAGATAATACCACTTATTCAGCTTGCTTTCAATATTAACTTTGTTTTGTTTTTAACTGTGTATCTGCATTTTGCATTTACCCCTACACTGACCAATTACATACTCCATTTTGACAAGTAACGCCACCTGTCGCATCATATCCGGGGCCAAAAGAACATTATACGGCTATGCCGAAAAACTTTTTAGTTGTTTATATGAAACTATTTAAACCTACACAATAAATATAAGGATGAACTGCTGTGTTTGTACTACCCTCTCTATTATCACTGGCCATAACAAAACAGAACTTGTCAAATTACAGTGAGCGAGTTCAATAAGAAACTATTGTGACTAGCTAGGAACTAACTATAGTTGAAGCAAACTCACTTTGGTTACATATCATAAGCATGTGTAGAGAAAAAAAAGTGACAATGTGTAGCTGACTAGGCCTCAGCCTCTGATTTACTTTGGTCTGAACACAATAGACATCACTTAATTATGCCTCACTATTTGGATTGAGCAAGTGTGAGTGCGAAGGGACATAACTCTGGCAAAAAAACTTGAATCAAATTGATATTCCTTACTTACCAGAAAAGTACATCTTCATATGATTTACGGTTCGGTACTACTTTAAATTTACCAAGTAAAATTACTTTCTAATACAATGTGTAAAGGATTGTCTGAATTACACTTAGGAGATTTCTGTAGCAAACATTTGCAATAAAAAGTGACAGAAATTAGAATGAGCAGAGTGAGCCTCGAAAAGTAGAGTGAGCCAAGAGTGAGTAGAGTGAGCCTCGAAAAGTAGAGTGAGCCAAGAGTGAGCAGAGTGAGCCTCGAAAAGAAGAGTGAGCCAAGAGTGAGCAGAGTGAGCCTCGAAAAGAAGAGTGAGCCAAGAGTGAGCAGAGTGAGCCTCGAAAAGTAGAGTGAGCCAAGAGTGAGCAGAGTGAGCCTCGAAAAGTAGAGTGAGCCAAGAATGAGTAGGAGTTTAAGTCCTTTTAAACACTCAAGGACTAAAACTCCAGCAAAATTTGTAACATCATCAATTTCTATCGCTGAGGACAACTGCTGTCATAACATTTCTTTCTCTGTGCAAAGTATGAGCAGAATCCAACACCCAGTGAGGAGGAATTACACTTATAGTTTGTGGCGGACAGACTCAGTGACAGACAGCGATATTTACCTCTTCGTTTGTTTATTGTGAGCAAAACTGGAAGATCTGGTTTCTTGTTGACAGTCAATTAAAATTTTTGTAATGTTAAAAGAATCAAAATCACATAAAATAAATGAGCATGCAAAACTTACTAGATGAAGCAAGTCGTCTATGGACCTCCATCATCTTGCTGCGGCAGTACATAGAGGCCTGTTTGTGATCCAGCATAGGTCGGGGGTAGTCTTTCCCTATTATACAGTTAGCCTTTTCCTGTATGAAGTATGGTGCTTTCCAAGGTTCAAACAAGTACTGTATTGGCATATCTTTCAAAACAGGCACATATCGCCTAAAAAATAAGAATAGATTCATGACTGATACTATCTGGATCAAGAAGGATTTGATAAAATACGAAAAGCCCTGAGGCTTCAATAACAACCGCACCTCTCCAACTATTTCTGCTAATTGTCATCATGTGATCACAATTTTTTTGTATTCTATCTTAAACAGCAACACAAGTGAATTGACAAAACAAAAGAACATGATTTCTTCTTTTAAAATGCCATTCTTTAGATTTTCTCTCTCAGTTTTTCCTCAAATGTCATTCTTTATTCAACATTCATTTGAATTATTAATATAATGACATTTTTAATCTTTGTTTTAATTGTCTTACAGTTATGTACCTATACAATTAAATTTTCATTGGTCTAAATTGGCAAAAGAGGCCTTGAAAATCTCTCTATCAAGTCCCTCATAATTATAAGCTTTCAGGTGTAACCTTATAGTCTATTTACCTGACATACTCTCCCTTAGGATCCATACGGCGGCCATACCCAACAGGGCAGAAACAAGTCGAGCACTGGAACACTTTCTCAAATGCTGAGCTTGACATCCACATCCAATTACCAGCACAAACTGACCAATCAGCATCAAGCTGGTACTTAAAAAACACCTGGACGGATCAAATGTATAGTTTTAATATCATTAAGAGTGGACGGAAAAAGATTAGATATCATGCATGTTTCAATATGTGAAACATTTTTAAAGTTATTTTTACAGGAAAGATTGTTCTAGGTATTATACAAGCTGCCACTCACAATTGTAGAGCATATTTGAATAAATTTGGTCCTAAATTTTAAAGGAATCACTGTGAAATTGAATTCTGCTAAGAAAATACATGATTCAATGATAAAAAGATATTTAAGAGGGATCTTGCATTGGTCCCCACCATTTGTGGTCATGTGAGAAAATCCAAGAGAAGGACTTTTTACTATTGAGTAATAAGGAAAGCAATTTGTGAAAAGTCTGCACAGTCTTGGCCATTAAAATCCGAAATGGACATATAGGGAACATTTCTGTACAATAAGAGAAGTTTTGTTCAATTCCTTCTGAAATATAGCAAAAACAAACTCTTGACTATAAAATCTAGGAGGACTGCCTGGCAGCTTTACATACACATTGTTCTTCCTATCTACGAACAAAGGGGAAACTGAATTCATCACTTTAAGAAAGATCTCACCTCTTAGGTAAGTTCTCAGAAATAGTGATATAGGTATTGTTTACAGGTCTGCGTATTATGTACTTCCATCATACCAAAATGGAGGTATAATAACAAGAGGCCCAAAGGGCCTTAACGGTCACCTGAGATTTGAAATATTTCAGTTAATTTAATTGACCCTTTTTGGCCCCACCCATCAGCCCCTAGGGGTCAGTCAGGGCCAACATGAGCATGTCATCAAACTGTCTTCCCATGCTGATAATGTTAACCAAGTTAGAATGAATTCCAATCGAAATCAAACAAATTAAGAGTCAAAAATGTGATTTCCCTATATAAACTATAGTAAATTTTACCCCCTCCCCAGGGGCAAACATGAGACCCAAGGGTCATGAAATTCACAATTTTGGTAAAGTACCTTAAGACCCTTCCATTTATGAAAAGTATTTGATTCCATCAAATCTGAGAGTAGATAAGAAGATTTTTGAAATTTCAGTCAATTTGACCATTTTTAGCCCCACCCCTCAGGCCCCTGGGGGGTGGGGACCATATAATTCACAATTTTGGTTGACCTTTAGCCATAGAAGCTTCCAGCCAAATTTCATTGAATTTGGTTTAGAGGTTTTGGAGAAGAAGTCGAAAATGTAAATTGTTTACGGACGTACGACGGACGACGTACGGCAACGGACAAAAGGGGATTAGAATAGGTCACTTGAGACTTTGTCTCAGGTGACCTAATAAAACTAGTATGATTTCATTAAAACAGAAAGAAAATTTTATTTATCATTTTTTTTTTCATTTTTTTTTTCCTTGAGCTTTAACACACTGGTCCTTACCTGGCAGCCCTGCACCCAGTTGATCCAGAGATCTCCACGAGTGAGGAAACAGGAAACAGCATGTCGGACCACATGGTGACACCAGCCCTCTGCCCTCAGCTGGTTCATGCCTGCATCGATCCATGGAAACCCAGTCTTACCCTACAAGAACAAATTCCAGTAAATAGAATATTTAGTTAAATTTAGTTTTATTATGACAATACAATAAATAGAGAATGTTGAATGGTTCCCTGTTGAATATTACATATATTTTATGAGTTATGACAGAATATTGATATTTGTCACAAGTACTGCAGAAGTCCATTAAAATAACCAATTATTTAACGTCCCTTCAATTGGATCTGATCTGGAAAATGGCAGATTTAAATGAGGTGTATAGAAAGTACCATTCTGATAAAAAACAAAAAATAATCATTATTGTGATGATATATGTGTTTTTATCAAGCTGATAATTTCATACATGTCGCTTGTAAAAATTTTATAAATCATTATGTTACAGTAACACTAAGACCTTCTCAATAAAGTCTAATTTGACATGGTATAACCACAATTCATGCAGACATCTTGACAAGAACCGTCATGATTGCACATTTAGTGTGATCATTTAGATGTGTTCAAAAATTTGATTTTCAGTGTCACAATCATAGGCATACAATAATTTGTTTTACATGGAAGAATAGTAAAATTACATCATTTAAATTTTCACTAAAATCTTGAAATCATGTAAACTATTCATCAAGTCAAAGCCAGAAAGAAAATGCACAAAGATGTAAAATGTGTGATGATTTGGATGAGAATGATGAAGAAATACGTTACCATGACCCATTTTTCCAGTTTCTCTGCATCCTCATCCCAGGCTATGTCCAGACAGATAGGGTTTTCCTTCATCTTGTCATAGTGTATATTGCTCACAGACATAGTGTAGAAATACTCCCGCCAAACCAGCTGGCCAGTGAGCGACACAGGAACTTCTTTGTCAGCATGAATCTTCGATCAAATACCATAATCATTAAAATACCATGCATGTAAACTTTAATATATTTTACAACGACTACAAACTAAACAATTTAATCCAACTTACAATTATATTAATCACTGCTGTTTGACCTTATTGAAGCATGGGAAGGGTCTTACTGTGGGAGGAAACCGAGGTACCCAGAGAAAACCTACATGGATGGGCAGGTGACCCTATACCTTTTCACATCAAATCAGGGACATGAGCCCTGGCCACCAAGGTGAATGTCAAGTGTGTTACCACTGTGCTACCTGACCACCCAGTTTGTATATTATTATATAGTAACAGGGGTATTTCTTTAACACTGTAAAATCTCATTCTGTATACATATAACATATTTTGTCAAAACCAGTCGAATAATTAAGCTCTACACAATCATTCTTTAACTACATTACTAAGTAAATGCTGGCTGATTCAGATTTTGGCCTTTTCTGTGATCTGAACTTTCTGTAGTCACATTCCTTTTACATAAAGACATATCTGTTCACATCCACCTGGCATTGGATCAAGCGTGCAAGAGTGTCTTCAAGAATTTGTATAGGTCATGTTTCCCTCACTAGATAGCTGTGACCTTTGACCTTTTATCTATCCTATCAAGTGTTTTCTTCATAGGCCAAGTGTAGTTGAGTACCCAATAAAGTAGTCCTAACCTTTGACCTTTTAATCATCATCTTGGTGTGCTTTTCTTACCCCTGATATACATGTAGATCAGGTATACCCCATTAGATAGTCTTGACCTTTGACCCATCCACTACACTCTTAAGAGTTTTTTATAAACCTTCATATAGGTCATATCTACCCCAGTAGATGGCCCTGACCTTTGACCTACTGTATAAACTGTCCTATTGGAAGATGTTACTTAATACCACTTGATATAAATCATGTATGTGCCAGTAGATAGCATTGACCTTTGACCTATAAACTTTTCCTCTCTGAGGATGTTACACACCTCCTGATATAAGTTGTTTATGTCCCAGTTGATAGCATTGAACTTTGACCTATAACTTTCCTCTTTGAGGATGTTACCTACCTCCTGATATAAGTCATGTATGCCCCAGTAGAAGGTCCGTACAGACACACAGCCAAATCGTAGATGGGGACTCATACTTGTGGGAGGCCCAACTAGGTCCGGTAAAAACTGATTGGGCAGCATTATTTTGTCAGTCATAGGCTGAAATTGTAAACACAAAACAATTGATGACAGAGACAACAATATGCCAAGTAAAATGCAAGATCGAAAATTCCAAAATGGCTAAATCTGGTATATCAGGCTAATTCTAAAATTAGAATTAAGGTTTCCAGTATCTTAGGATTTATGTTTTTGAAACAATGGGACACTGACCATGAATTATTTGAATTTACTGAAGAGATAAGAATTGTGGATAATTTCTGCTAAAAATGATATGACATGTTATCTTAACATTAATGAATGTTTCAGTAAACTTTCCTAATCACCTTCCTCTCATTCTTGAGTCGTTCCTCCAGTAGCTGCAGAGCCTTAGTTTCTCCCCCCTTCCATTCATTAATGCGCTCCATCTGCTCCTTGCATTCTGGTTCATATCCTGGTAAACAAAGTAGACAATGGCAGTTAGGTGGTTTATATTTCACCAAAACTGATAGAATCAAATTGGCAGGGGGCTAAAAGGACCCATCCTCCAGAACAGGTAACTACATAGATCATTGGTAACTTATCATAACCTGTTTTCTGTGGTTTTTCATCAACAGACCATATATGGAGTTACAATAACTAGTTAAGAAATCATATAAACCTATAGGTCTTTGACACAGAGTTACAATTACTAGTTAAGAAATCATACAAACCTAGGTCTTTGACACTGGGAAGAGCAAACTTCTGATCAAAGTTATCAGGCACCGGTTTATTGACTTTGGTTAGATTAGGAACTGGTACAGGACGTTCAGGGGGCCCAAGCAAGGCAGTGGTCAGTTCAAAATGGCTGTAGGTGACCGGCGGAGAACCTCCATTCTTTTCTATCACTCTAAACCAAAAATGTATCATTACTTTACAATATCTCCTAGTGGTAACATACACACACCAAACATGATGATCCTACATTTGCATTAAGATTATCCCATCCCACAATTGCATTAAGATAGTTTTCTTCATCTTGTGGGATCTTTCTGACACTTTTTGAGACATTATGTATTCTATTATAGTACTTAGGTCAAATCCATTCTTTTTGCAGTTACTATCAAAATGATAAGTTACAGTGCATGGAAGAGTTCAAAGAGTATTAGTAATTCAGAGGTCTCATTAATCTGAAGCATGTAGCCTTTGTGATACTCAGTCTCCCTATCCTTCATAGGAATTAACCTCCTTTGCCTTGTGGTTGGAATTCTAGTCTTGGTATGAATTAGCCTCCCTAGCCTTTGTATGAATTAGTCTCCCTTTGTGAGAATAATAGAATCTTTCACCCAAACACGAGGCTTGCCTCTCTGGCCCTGGTGTGAATTAGCCTCCCTAGCCTTGAAGGCAATTAGTCTCCCTATCCTCGGTTGGAATTAGTCTCCCTAGCCTTGGTGTGAATCAGTCTCCCTAGCCTTGGTGTGAATCAGTCTCCGTAGCCTTGGTGAATTTGTTTGTTACAGAAATTAGTTCTCTACTATGACAAACTGAACTATCTCAAATAAACCCCCTCCCCTACTGCAAAATTTTTGTTCTGAAATGTGGATAGAGCTAATTTGTTAATCTCATTTTAGGTATCATCTTAAAACTGAAGATTCTGTAAAATGATGACAATTAAAAGCTAATTTACAGATGTACAAATACAAAACATAGGTTTCATTAATAACAAGAGGACACTTACTCTTGGGACTCATAAGTTATCACATACCAATGGCAATAACCAGGGTATTCTTGGGACTTACAGAACCTGCCAGTTTTTGTTACCCTCATACCTACTGCGATGGATCCCCATACTTACTCCGATGGGTTCCACAAGGTATGAGATATCCTGGAGATAAGTTGTATACCATGTTCCTGACAAAGTTCCTCCACCTCTTTATCACGGGTCTCCCAGATAGGCTCTACCTCTGCCTCGTATGTCAAACGGGTCACATTCCACTCCTGTCATAGACAAGTCAGGCTGATCATTTAAATAGATTACTTATTAAACATTCATATTTTATTCATTTAAATGAAACATGAAATCATCATATATAATAAAAGATTAAAAGATTGACATTTGATGAATAAGTCAGTGATTGAACTGGATTGCACAGACAACAATGACATTTTACCTATATCGCTACATAACTGGGAAGGTTTTGTAACATCCTACAACACTGCTTCAAAACTTGTAGATGTAGACACAATAGAGAGGTTTAGCAATGTTACGTGTATGTGTACGACAACACAACTTGTAATGCGGCGACATGCCAACATGTAGATTATATAGCTTAATCTATAGATTTCCTCACATGAAACTTATGATGTACATTATTTTGAGAATCCCAGTCAACACTTGATAAGAGAAATATTGTTAGACAACTAGATCTTCAACAATTTCTCATGTCCCCATGAACTGAACAGTAAATAGTGACCAATTTAATTTTCAACAGAACCGTTATGTCAGATATATATATAATGCAACACGTACATCATGAAATCAGCTTCTTTATTTCAACTTTGTTGCAATCAGTGAAACTGCCAACTGGCTGCAAACACATCATCAGGTTTTTCTTATAATCACGCAAGAAAGGAAAACAGATCAAGGATTTTCCCGAATGTCCATTCAACGCGTATGCAAACAGCCGACATCTTTTTTATTAAATAGTGCCTGGTTGGCCGTAACAACCCCTCCTCTGTATGGTGTGATGATGTATGTCCACAAGGCCGTTAGCTAGGTGTAACGGGTACACTTTGATATTTAAGTGCATGCACTCTCTTACAACCGTTGTATATCAGTTTCTGGTGCTGTGTGGGTCTAAATACAGGTCGCACGGTTCCATCAATAAAACCCCAACAGTTAGGAAGAGGCCCCTCACGTGCTCGGACGGCATTAACAAACTCATCCAGATTTTGCTCTGACAACTATGATCTATTCAGATCCCTTAACAAGTGTCCGTGAGTATCATGTAGAAAGTCCAAGAGTTCATTGACAATGAAAGACATGGCTGTGGACGATCTTCCAAAAAGAGAACACAAGTCAATAAGACGGTTAGGGTATGTCAAGCGTCTTAAAAGAATGCAGATGCCTTCAAGGCCGGAACATGTTGTCCTATTTGGACATTCAATTTTAGATGGTATTTGTAGAGCATGACCCAACAATAAAATACCGTCCTTCTCAAACCGAAACTTTTTGCATTTCTGGTTTGTAAGGTCTTCAAAATTAAACAATGGTTTTTCAGTCTAGAGCTCTCTTCCTTTCAATGATAATAACATAAGATCATCATCTTCTCCTATAGCAGCAAGTAGATGATAAGCCACCACTCTGTCCTGACACTACACTTCATCATCAGTTAAAAACAACCAATAAAAACAGTTCTTTCTTCACAAATACTCGTACACGTATATGCTTTGTAATACCAAAAATAAGCATTTCATGTACGTGTATGTGTAGGCTACCCGTACCTGTACAAGTACATGTAAGGTTGCTATACCTCTCTAATGTTTGAAGTAAAGACATGAAATATGACCTTATTCATGAACTTTACCTCTGATAACACCTAGCAATTGATGCTAGATTAGAAGTCTGAAAGTTGCACCAAATTCAGAATGCATATTAAGGTGATACGACACGGTGTATTTTATCACATTCTGTCATGTTCCTGGTGTCACACAGACCAACAAGACTCCTGATTATACAGGGGAATAACTCTTACGAACTTAGATCAGACTTCAGTTGGAAATCTTTTTCTCGGGAGGTAACATTTCATGAGTGTTTCATATCCAATTAAGTGACAAAAACATTTATCTAATCTTTAAACACATGAAACCTTTATAATTTCAAAAACCTTTACAGACTTGGAGCAGGAGAAGGAGCTGTCATACAGGTACTTTATTGTGTTTGAAAAAAAAATTGAGAGATCTTAGACAATTCATATACTATAAGTACATATATAAACATGCAAAATATGTCATCCTTACATGAAGTAAGCCTTCCAACACATCTCTTGCCTTTCCTTGAAACGTATACAATCGGCCTCCATTCTTTTTAAAAGTATTGTCCAGATCTTCAAGGCTTTCATGCATAAAGCGCATTCGGTTGAATCCAGAAAATTTTGTTCCTGTTAAATGATAGCAATATACAGTATAATCATAAAAAGATTACATTTGCCAATTAACAATAATACAGATGTTTATTTAGAAATAAAGAAAACACTATATCACAACTATACTACATACCTGCAACTTCCCCATCAAATATAAAGATGGGATAAAACTCATCACAGTTTTCTAACGCATCACACAAGGCAGGGTTGTCATGGATACGGAGTCCATTCCTGAACCAATGGATAGCAACAATTTTCTGTTTTTGTGGTTCTTCCTCCATTCTTTTTTTCAATCTGCAAAAATTAATACAAAAGAAACATTGAGAGTTTATAGCATCTTGCTACTGTCTAGCCAGTGTGGCCAATTCATCTTACCCCCACAGTCTCTTATCGACCTGCCTGAGAAAGGCTCAGGATGAGTTGATCAGGAAATGCAAATTTTCCCAATATCTTTTTAATATTCAACTTGCTCCATCCCAAAAAATAGCTGTTGGAATCAAATCTCTAAACTAAAACTATACAGGAAAATTCTCTTTAATTCATTTTTCTTAATGTGTAGTGTAAAGATAATGCCAATAAGTTTTCATCAAAAATTCAAGATGGGAATATCAAAATTCTTTACAACAAAAGGCCCAATGAGCCTGTATTGCTCACCTGCCATTCATCCAAGAAGTGGCTTTAATGGGAAAAATTCATTTGTTAAGTATTTGCGAGGTATTCTTTTCTTAAGTAAAAAAAGTTATTGATAGTTGAATATTAATAATTATGGTTTTATTTCCAGATGTATTTTTTTTTATATATAGAATGACATACACTGATGACATAATTAGATATGATGGTATTTGGTCAAGGGGAGCTGAAAATGTAGGATAAAAAATATTGCAAGTGGGTGCATATTAATAAGTGTTCCAACTTAAGACTGCTGCATCAAACAGCTGGCTCTTCCAGACTAGTCAGTGATGCTTAGGGCCTGAAGCATTGATATGTAGGAGGCAACCAAAAATAAAATTCAATAGACAGTATTATAATCAGTCTGTAAACCTTAGTACACTACTAGACAAAACAAAGTGCATGCACTAGTTACTAGTCTTAACTGTGTACTACCAGTGCACTTGCACTTTAAGCTTGTATACAGTAAATGTAAAGCTACAAATGTAGCACTATAAAGTATCTAACATATCAAAGAACTGTCTGATAAAATTGGTTTCACATGTTCAGGAACGTGAGTTTTATATATCTAAGAATTGTCATTGTCATTAATGTAACAGATGAAGAATGGTGATGTAGCTATGAATAGAATACACTGTATATAATTGCGGTCTAGACGATCTCTAGACAGTAATAATAATGCTGTTAGCTGTTGCTGAAATTGCCCTAATCACAGGTGTTAATGTTTTATTTACAGCAGATATCAACATCTATGTGTTTATAATTATATAATTAGTGAAACCTGATTTTACCAACCACTAACTTCAACATATCCTGTAACATTAATTACTATCTCCATCAGAATGGCGAAATGATCCAGTACTGAAAAAACTGACATATCAGACACATTGACTTTGGTCTAATTAGTAATTAAATTGTGTTCACAATTTAAAGTCATAAAAGTTTTTATAATAACATGTAACAAATTGAAAATAAAGTATGTCAATGGCAAGGTCATTATAAGAAGAAACATACATCATATAGTCACTAGTCCTTTATCAGGAAACCTTTCAATTACTCTAGGTCTTTCGGAAACTTATAAATGATTCTTAACAGTTTTTAAAGATTTAATTTAATGTCTGTGACCTTGAAAATAGGTCAAGGTCACTTTTCTGTATATGTACATATTTGACAACTGTGAAAATAGGTCAAGTTCATTTGTATGTGGAAGCTTCATTGTACTCTATGCCAGCTTCTGGTCAAATATATCAGAATACATGCAGTTGTAGGTATTAGTTTTCTGGAAGGAAAGATCAGCAGTATATATATGTGACAGATATATGTGTCATATGAAAGCCGCCAGATCCTTCCCCATATAAGTATATCATACATATATAAAAAAAAAATACATGTAGAGCACACTGGGGTATTATCGACCGTTTAAGGGTAAATTCACTGCATCCGAGAGTTGCACTGTCACATACTGCTCAAACATCGATGATTCGATAGCCTCATTGACGAGCCATATTAATTGACCAACTGGATGCACAGACGTGTTATGACCTTGAGATAACCTTCGGTGTTATTCAATAATATACGCAGGGTATTATCGACCACTTCCGGGTATTATCGACCGTAAGAAAACTTTTTAAAGAATTGATAGTATATTTTTTTTTTTTATCGACAATATTTTCATCCAAACTTGCTATAACACACTCCTCGGTCATATACGAATCTTCTTTTAAAATCACAGTTGTAACTACAGAAATGTATAAGGTATAGGGTGTGGAAAACAAACTATGGAAACAAATACAAAATGTAAGTTGTTTCAAGCTACGTATACATGTATATAGGCCTTACAGACAGAAGTTGCACCAGGACCTGCAGTATGCCTGAATATCAGCATCCCGATTCAGGTTTATGAGAGTTGCATCGTTGCTGCACAGAATCTTAGAATCTACTACCATAAACTACAGAACTGATATTTATCATCAATCTGATACGTAACCAGGTGCTAATTATTTTCAACTGTTTTGTTGATATGTTAATATGTTACAGTGGGATTAAAGCTTGTATCTGATTCATTAGGGACTGTTCTGGTAAATAAATATAAACACAAGTGTATATAAAAAAGATATAATCTAATAAATAAATCCTTTTATTGTAATTTTAAATCCATCAAATTACCAATTTGATTTTGAATATACGGGTTATTTTGGTTACAATGCGCTGCATATCTTAATTCTAATTGATCAATTACAACAGAAAAAAATGAAATACGTGCTGGTGAGTGTATTCGAACTCGTATTCAATTTCAGAACAAATTCGTGGAACTATCACTTTATTTTCTCTTTTTTAACCATTACACTATCAAACAAATAGTTTACTAATGAGTCAAATATTTATATAGCCTGTATAATGTCAAATCATACGTGCGGAACTCCCATTTATTTTTTTATTTAGTCAACGGTCGATAATACCCTGCGATTATAATTTCATCAGGGTATTATCGACCATCCCATTTTTCTTGTAGCTGACATGACTATCCCATTTTTCATAAAAACATTAAAAATACTCATTCATATACAGTTCAAACAATAAAAACTGGCAGACTGTCTGCGTGTGCATGTTAAAAAAAACACTTTCATTTTCCCTTTCCAGTTAAATTATCCTGTAACGTTACGTTGTTTTGAAAGACCCGCGCTTGCCAGTTTCAACAATGTTATCCATTAGGAATTTAAAGTCTCTCAGAAATCTAAGGAAAACCTCAAGTTATTCCGAAGGGAGTATTCTAAGTGATAGAAGCGATTGAATGACAAGACAAAGCTTCTTACGACTTATATCAAGCTTTAATAAGACAAATGGTCGATAATACCCAGTGGTCGATAATACCCCAGTGTGCTCTAGTATGCATAATACTGTATAGTATAATAAGCTCTCTTCTCTAGATCTTTAGGGCTAAAAAGTAAAAATCACTATCAGTGTCTGCTAGTTGATGAATGTCAGGAATTGATTTTCAAACAAATCATTTAAAATGGTAAAAAAACCAGGGATTTAATTGCCAAGGGAGTCAAAAAACAACTTTTCATGCATATTACTTCCAAAAATACAGGTCTAATGCGTATAATGACCAACCAATACGGACATGATTGTCACAGGAACTAGCTGTACATTGAAATTGGACAGAAATGACTTAATTCTGCTAAGACTCTTTACCTAATACCTGCTGTCATTTCGGTCCAATTGCAATACTACAGCATAGTTTGCACGATGCAGCATCAATATATATATAGTCAAAATGGACATTGATCTTCAAATTTCGAAGACAGGTCTTACACATTCACACCTTTGTGTACACATGCTGTGATCACAGCCCATACCGAATAAACATATACCAACATATATGGGACATATATATGTCAAATATGTAATCTATAAGTATAAGGGACATATATATGTCAGACATATACATATATGTATGTATGTCTTTCACATTTATGTATATGTTGCAGAGTGTCTAAATAAAGGGAAAAGCAAAAAATGACCCACTAATTATGACAACAACAAAACTATAAAGGCCAAGTGGTTGTCCCCTATATCAAAGGTGTATCCTAAACCCTCCATATGATATACCACGTGGCCATGCATGCAAAAATATAACTATAGCCACAAAGCCACACAAAACACTCCGAAGCGTCCTAGAACATCCAAAGAATAAAACACCTAAGGAATATGTCGCAGTATATATATATATATATGTATGCATCTACAAAATCAGATGCAAAAACATTTATTGGCAAGATCGGAAGACGTTTTGGGTTTGCCTTGAGGAACATAAGAAAGATGCAGAACTCCAGTCCTTCCAGGTCAAATGCCGTTCCTCAGTCTCCCATCTTGTCCATGCGCCCTGACAGCCCATCTCCGCAGCTTTTTTCTTCCTTCCCTCCTCCTCCTGAGCTCTAATCTCACTCTGTACCATCCCCCTTCTATCTCTTGTGTCTGCCGTTCTCCATGACTGTCTGTGTGTTGTTCCTAGACCCTGTCTGCCCTGACATACTGTCCCAACTATATCTTTGTGTCTCAGCCTGCTTTCTGCGTCCTCAACATCTCTGCTTGCCGACCACTTCCTCCCTGTTCTCACATGAACGCCTGCCTGCCTGCCTGACTTTCTCATCCTTTGAAGTCTTCAGTGTCATGATGAGTCTGGCCTTTCCTACCTTGTACTCCTCTACTAACGAAGTGAATGGTAATTGTAGCTTGGACGTTCTGCTATACAATCCTATGCTAGAGAAAGATGGTGGTACTCCAAGCCAACGCCGTAAATGCCTGTTGATGGTTCTCTCCAATCCTTCTACTGTTGTTACCCCTATCTCGTACAACATCAGTGGCCAGGTCAGCCAGGGGAAGCAGGCCATGCTGGAATATCCAGGCCTTGTACTTGCCAGGCAGTCCCGTCTTATCGATATTCCTCATCCCCTCTGATGTTTGCTGCTCTATCCGCTTAATACTGCTAGTGTCGCAAAGGCTTTCATCGTACCACTTCCCCAGGCATTTAATTGGGTTGCCGACTATTGATGGAATCGTCTCTCCTTGGACTTTCAGCTGGAACTGCTGTGTGATTTTCCCCTTCTTGATGATGAGGCACCTCGACTTCTGTGGTTTGAAGCGCATCCTCGCCCATGACGCTGTTTCCTCTAATGCAGTCAGTACCCACCGCGCTTGAACATGGGTTCCTGTCATGATGGTTAAGTCATCCATAAACCCTCTGCTTGGTGGTTGTCTGATGTTAGTGTCAGTCTTCGGGCCCCTAGTTTCTCTTTCCCCAGCCTTTATCAGTATGTTCATCCCCATCACGAAAAGGATTACTGATATTGCAGCCAGTCACTATTGCCTTCTCTAGCCTCTGCCACGAAGTCGTGAAGTCACCTACAGAGAATCTAAGCTGAATGCCGCTGAAATAGCTTCTGATCATTCTCTGTATGTGGTCTGGAATATGGTAGTGCGCCAACGCCTCATCAATCAGTTTGTGGGGGACTGTTCCATACGCATTAGCTAGATCCAGCCAAACGACAGTCAAGTCTCCTCTATTCACCCTTGCTTTCCCAATGAGTTGACTGAAAAACCCGGAATACCTCCTTTCTGTACCGATGTGTCTACGTACTGGTTGGACGTCATGTATGTTGTTAAACGCCTCGCCAGCACAGAAAAATAGATCTTCCCTTCCACGTTCAGTAAAGAGATTGTCCTGAACTGTCCGATCTCCTTAGAGTTTTCCTCTTTTGGTACAAAACATCCTTCTGCCTTTTTCCAGCACTCAGGTATAACTCCTTTCCTCCAAATGATCTTCAACAGCAGCCATAGGCGCCTCAGAAGCTTTGGGCACTTCTTATATACCTTGTATTGTATTCCATTTGGTCCTGGGGCAGATGACGCTCTAGCTTTCCTCACCACTTCTTGGACCTCCTTCCATGATGGTTCCTTCTCGTTCATCGCTTCTTCTGGTGGTGGGACCTCCTCTACCCTCTCGCATGGTCCTAACGGTTCATCCCTCTGGGCATCACCATGTGTCTCACTTAAATACCTCTCAACCACCTCTTTGGAACAGGATAGTCTTCCTGATCTTTTCCACTCTAAAACTGCTGTTGTAAACCTGTAAGGGTTGGCTACAAAAGCAGCTCTCTTCTTTCCTCTGTTCCTCCGTGCTTTACGTATTCTCTCTGCTGCCCTCAGTGACTTGAGTCTTTCCCTCAAACCATCTCTTAGATGACCTAATCCGATTTTCTCCATCTCTCCAGCTCTCTTGAATTGCCTTGTCAACTCTTGTATCTCTTTCCTGATCGTCTTAATCTCTTGTTCTCTCCTGTTTGCGGACTTCACTGTTTGCTGTTTCTTCCTCTCTATCGTCCCATACCTCTCCTTCCCAACGGAATGCACAATCGCGGTCAATGCTGTTATCTTCCGCTCTACATTCCCAATCAAGGCTGCACCCAAGATCTTATCCAGGTCATTGTCGAATGCTTCCCATGCCTTGTCTCCCATTGTTGGCCACTGTATCTGCTCCTGGCCACGTTGTAGGGCATCTACATGCTCTGGCTTGTCCTGATCCTCAGAGCGCTGACTGTCTACCTGTGTTGATTCTGAAGGTGAGAGGTCCTCAGTACTGTGGTGTGATTATAATATCCTGACTGATGTCCTCCTGTGTCTCACTGGATTGCTCCATGCACTCCCTCTGCTTCATCACAGGTTTACACTTAGTGCGTGCCTGATGGATCCTGACTCCCCTGATGCTCTTGCAGACCTTCCCACAATGGCATCTTGTCTCTTCTATTGCTCCCGTCAATGTCGTTTGTACTAGCCGTGTTGTTCCCGTTATATCCGTCCTGTTGGGTCTATCATCCTCCCCCCCTCTCGGAAGACCCTGGGGGTGTTCTTCTGTATCTCGTGTAGTAGCTGGTTAAATAGGTGTTCCTTCACAGGAACTGCACTTTGGGCTGCCAACCCTCTGTGCCCTCCTCCAGTCTTTCCTGGATGCCATCTGTCTCTCCAGAAGTCACCAATCTATTCCTGGTCGCCATCCAGTCTTTCCTGGCTGTCACTAGGGATTCCCCCAGAGAAGAAACTTACATAATACAGATGCCATTGATGGTGTTCATCAGCCGAGTCCATCCTTCGTTGAATGTTTCAACCCCTAGCTCGGAACACTCTCTGGATGGGGGGGTCCACAGTGGTGATCAGTCACTGTGCTCCAACGGTTGGCTTCCAGGTACTCTCCTCTCTCCTCCTCCAAACCCAACTGGAGGCACGTTCAGCTGTGTACATATGCTGCACAACGGTGACAGCGTAAATACTGTACTGTCATTGAAATGTTGCATATAAACAGTATATATTGTGTAACGAAAATAAGGTCTTTACAACAAGTACACTGAGGCAAGTACCTGTGACCCAGTTTCATCTGGCCTACGCTAGACTTGGATACTCTGACAGAAATCTGAAGATGTCTATATATGTATATACCTCTGCAGACATCTATCAGTGAGATCTAGATTTGTGTTTCAATGATCTAGCTGCAGGTCATGTCATTGTTACATGAAGTAAGCTAGGAGGCGTTGTTTTACTAGCTATTCGCTATTTTTTTTGCATCAAGAATTTGACAAATAAATGAGGAAGAAAAATATTTTGTGATATATATATAATAGATAATGAATAAATAGGAAAATGGTACCTTATATTGAGTGTTAAGAGTGGGGTACATAATTTAGCACACTTTCTGTATGTATCTGAACCATTTCTATCATATTGATTTCAAATCAGGAAAGTGTACCTTCCATTGTTAGATATGCAAATACTTTATAATATATATACGAGTGTGTAACCTGATTTGAGCACGTACATGGATCACTGCCCGTGGAAGCTGTTGTTAACTTGAGTTTATTTCTGAGTTTGAAGATGATCGCAAACATTTTTTTGTAAACCCATCTAGCTTAGAACTTTAATTTTGTTGGTAGGAAGTATTCACCCATTCTGTAGACATATTATCATCCTAAACTAAGATTAATCCCAATGCCATGCTTGAAATAATATTTCAAAACAAAAAGTATTGCAAAATTGGAATGTGTCAACTAAGCACCATGCATTTTCACTTTAAATAATGATGTTCCCTATATGGAAGCAATGCCAACAGGGCAACAGAAGTAACAGGATGCCCGCATAGGGGCAAACTAAATTAAAAACTCTAAATGTACCTGATGTATATGAATTAAGTTTTCATAACAAGCGGATCCTGGATAAGATGATATTTTTCCTAAACATTTACAAAATGGCGCATAACTAACCTAATCAACAAATGGAATTATCTTCAAGAAAATATTTATAATTACTGCATGGGTTCCATATTCTCTGAAAAGGGTACATAACGTTGGTCATATTTCTTTTCTTAAATGAAGATTATCGGAAATGTTATATTCAAAACAGCATAATTACAATGAAAGCCTTAATTTTTATATTAGCTAGCTGGCACTATATATTCATATATATATCACCACATACAAATGTATAAACAAAAAAAGAACAGCCCTTGGCCACTTAGAGGAACATCGCAAACAATTGTCATTATGTGAGAATTTATGTATTGTGCAAAATTATGTATTCCATGCCCTACCACTTATTTTATCATATATATATATAAGAAAATGAATTTTGGATATTTTTGATAGGCCTATCAAAAAAACATGTATAAAAAATAGCAAATAACTAGCCTAGCTATAGCAAAACCGGCGCATCATGTATATATAGATATCTAAGTCTAACAGTGTAACAGTGTAGTAAGAAGCAGGTGCCCCGTGAGACCGCAGGGGTTTGTAATGCAATATCATTATGTATATTATAATAATACGACGGTATACATATTTGTAATGAAATTTAAAATACAGAATCGAGATTATTATGAATATAATGTATAAACCCCTGTAGTATTGGTTTTATATGAATATCGACTCTATCGTTTATTACTCTTAATATCAAAAACCCCTGTGGTATATTCATGTTATTATTACAAACCCCTGTGTTGTGCCAATAACAACATTTGCGATCGATCGTTATATTTTAATTAGTGCTCAATGATTCAACTCACCTGGCAGGATTTTCTTCAGTAATGACGATCTTTCTCTAGTAAATCAACAGCCACATAAGGCAGTACAGCTCTCACACACAAAGTTACTGTTGATCTTCCTTCATATTAATAACAGGAAAAATAAACGCTCCTCAAGCTCGCGACATGTCGATTGATTACGTCTTACATCTGCAAATTCAACACGAAACGAATGTGCAGCAGGCGTTTTCAGCTCTTACCGGCTAAAGGAGAGGTTGTGCACCCTGTCATATGTAGCAATAGATACGCATACAGGACATAATTAAATTGCTCCAGCACGTTGTTGTAACACGTGAATCAGTTGCTATCCTCTGTCATATCCAATGGCTCAAAACAGCGCATATCACAGTTACGTCCCTTTATAATCGCCTAGCCATTTGTAGATTCTACACTTACGACAGCAATAGTCCAGTCATTTTAGCCTCAAAATAGGGCTAACATCAAACTATTTGCAACAGAATTTATTCCATGTAATTTTGAAAGTTCAGTTTTCATAGAAAATCCTATAAAAAATCTACATCCCCAGGAATTGAAATTTGTGAAAATTTTACTATAATTTACCAGAGACCTCTCTGAATTTACAAAGGCGCCTTAATCGATTATTGTCAGACGTACATGTAGCCTACCTTACGATAACATGTGTTCGGAGTTAAATATTATATATTGTATATGTGGAATTATGGAATAAAACATGGAAATTGATGTAAAAACAAATGGATTGTATATAATATCCTGTATTTTATAATTTATAAATGAAATGCTTCTTCACGTGGTGATCTGTTTCACGTCACGACCATATATATATGCATGTAGATCTAGTAGATATTTCGATTTCCCTACATTTACACTCGAGAATAAGTTAGTTAAATGCCAATTACACCAAATACTGTTTAGCTGGGGTTTGACATGAAAAGTGCCAACACACATTAATGTACGCGTAGTTATAACTCCAATTAAAATGTAAACATCTCGGGGGGGGGGGGGGGGGGGGGGGGAGATGAAGATGAAGAATATTATTTAGTCAATGATATATGACTACTAAAACTGGTTTCTGCGCGATTGCAACAAACTAACGTTGATCCAACATCGATCCATCAGTAACACACAACAAACTACATGTAACGTTGAGACAACATTGATCCATCAGTAACTTACAACAAACTAACGTTGAGACAACATTAATCCATCAGGAGATGAAGATGAAGAATATTATTTAGTCAATGATATATGACTACTAAAACTGGTTTCTGCGCGATTGCAACAAACTAACGTTGATCCAACATCGATCCATCAGTAACACACAACAAACTACATGTAACGTTGAGACAACATTGATCCATCAGTAACTTACAACAAACTAACGTTGAGACAACATTGATCCATCAGTACCTTACAACAAACTAAGGTTGATACAACATTGATCCAACAGTAACTTACAACAAACTTATGTTGAGACAACATTGATCCCTCAGTAATATACAACAAACTAACGTTGAGCCTGACAACATTGATTCAACAGTAACTTACAACAAACTAACGTTGAGACAACATTGATCCAACAGTAACTTACAACAAACTAACGTTGAGACAACATTGATCCATCAGTAACTTACAACAAACTAACGTTGAGACAACATTGATCCAACAGTAATATACAACAAACTAACGTTGAGCCTGACAACATTGATTCAGCAGTAACTTACAACAAACTAACGTTGAGACAACATTGATCCAACAGTAACTTACAACAAACTAACGTTGAGCCTGACAACATTGATTCAACAGTAACTTACAACAAACTAACGTTGAGACAACATTGATCACTCAGTAACATACAACAAACTAACGTTGAGACAACATTGATCCATCAGTAACTTACAACAAACTAACGTTGAGACAACAGTTATCCATCAGTAACACACAACAAACTAACGTTGATCCAACATTGATCCATTAGTAACTTACAACAAACTAACGTTGATCCAACATTGATCCCTCAGTAACATACAACAAACTTAGGTTGAGACAACATTGATCCATCAGTAACTTACAACAAACTAACGTTGAGACAACATTAATCCATCAGGAGATGAAGATGAAGAATATTATTTAGTCAATGATATATGACTACTAAAACTGGTTTCTGCGCGATTGCAACAAACTAACGTTGATCCAACATCGATCCATCAGTAACACACAACAAACTACATGTAACGTTGGGACAACATTGATCCATCAGTAACTTACAACAAACTAACGTTGAGACAACATTGATCCATCAGTACCTTACAACAAACTAAGGTTGATACAACATTGATCCAACAGTAACTTACAACAAACTAACGTTGAGACAACATTGATCCCTCAGTAATATACAACAAACTAACGTTGAGACAACATTGATCCAACAGTAACTTACAACAAACTAACGTTGAGACAACATTGATCCAACAGTAACTTACAACAAACTAACGTTGAGACAACATTGATCCATCAGTAACTTACAACAAACTAACGTTGAGACAACATTGATCCAACAGTAATATACAACAAACTAACGTTGAGCCTGACAACATTGATTCAGCAGTAACTTACAACAAACTAACGTTGAGACAACATTGATCCAACAGTAACTTACAACAAACTAACGTTGAGCCTGACAACATTGATTCAACAGTAACTTACAACAAACTAACGTTGAGACAACATTGATCACTCAGTAACATACAACAAACTAACGTTGAGACAACATTGATCCATCAGTAACTTACAACAAACTAACGTTGAGACAACAGTTATCCATCAGTAACTTACAACAAACTAACGTTGAGACCAACATTGATCCAACAGTAACATACAACAAACTAACGTTGAGACAACATTGATCCAACAGTAACTTACAACAAACTAACGTTGAGACAACAGTTATCCATCAGTAACACACAACAAACTAACGTTGATCCAACATTGATCCATTAGTAACTTACAACAAACTAACGTTGATCCAACATTGATCCCTCAGTAACATACAACAAACTTAGGTTGAGACAATATTGATCCATCAGTAACACACAACAAACTAACGTTGAGACAACATTGATCCCTCAGTAACATACAACAAACTAACATTGAGACAACATTGATCCATCAGTAACATACAACAAACTAACGTTGAGACAACATTGATCCATCAGTAACTTACAACAAACTAACGTTGAGACAACATTGATCCATCAGTAACACACAACAAACTAACGTTGAGACAACATTGATCCCTCAGTAACATACAACAAACTAACATTGAGACAACATTGATCCATCAGTAACATACAACAAACTATCGTTGAGACAACATTGATCCCTCAGTAATATACAACAAACTAACGTTGAGCCTGACAACATTGAGACAACAGTAACACACAACAAACTATCGTTGAGACAACATTGATCCAACAGTAACTTAAAACAAACTCACGTTGAGACAACAGTGATCCAACAGTAACTTACAACAAACTAACATTGAGACAACATTGATCCATCAGTAACATACAACAAACTATCGTTGAGACAACATTGAGACAACAGTAACACACAACAAACTATCGTTGAGACAACATTGATCCATCAGTAACTTACAACAAACTAACGTTGAGACAACATTGATCCAACAGTAACTTACAACAAACTAACGTTGAGACAACATTGATCCATCAGTAACTCACAACAAACTAACATTGAGACAACATTGATCCAACAGTAACTCACAACAAACTAACATTGATCCAACATTGATCCATCAGTAACTTACAACAAACTAACGTTGAGACAACATTGATCCAACAGTAATATACAACAAACTAACATTGATCCAACAGTAACTCACAACAAACTAACGCTGGACCAACATCATTGTTTAAACATTACGTTAACAATATTAGCCAAATGGAATTGACCTCGTTACGCCAAGGTTGGGCCATCGTGGTCATGCTGCTGGGTAAATGCTAAATAGTTCCGGGACATACAGCTCACAAAGCGTGACAGTACATATGGAATAAGAAATACACTTCTACATGTATAGACTTATACAGTTCATATTGTCTGGTACGTAAGTAATGGCGATATAGTAATGATATAAGCTTGATGTAATGGTGAAAATTATAAAAAAAATTATGCAGACTTAATTTTTATTTATTGACAGAAGAAAGCAACATGACATATTGTATAGATTGTTATTATCATGAAAGCATGTATAAGGCTGAATGTTGTAAAGTAAATTTTAACGGAATCTGATGCGAACTTTGCATGGTAGAACCATTATTAACCAATTAAGTTTAGATGTTGATGGAAGGTTCTGGTAATAAAACGGAATGTCCAAGATCAGTTTATACTAAAGTGTATAACTCAGGGGAATTATGATGCAAAGAGTTTTTTATTAAGTTTAGCGGACTGGACTGAACGCCGGTTGTCAGGTAGATATACATTATATGTATAGCTCAAAGGGTTGGAGCGTCTAAGAGTTCGCAGGGTTCCGGGTTCGGGGTTGTATAAATTGGAAGTGGGTTGTGTGAATTTAGAACTTAAACCTACCTCCACGTTAAAGCTGGTAGGTGATCAATGTTCCCTTTACAGATGTTGTTTAAGAAATAATTAACGATGATTCGTGTATTATTGCAGGATATACAACGAGGACGAGGATATTTTGCAATTAAATTAATAACGAAGGCCTGAGTTATTAATTAAAATTGCAAAATATCCGAGTCCGAGTTGTATATCCTGCAACAATACACGAGTCAAAGTTGATTATTTCTATTCTACCATGTACTGTTTAGTTCTGAGATCGACCTCTTTCTAATAGAAAAACAGCAAAGAAACCCCGGGAAAACCTTGTAATTTATTTCTTGAGTATTGCATTATTTGTTGATGAAATATACAGTCAATACAGTACTACGATCAAGAGCATCTATCATATGGCATTGATTTTGAAAAAAAAAAGGATAAAAAAAAAAGAAAAAAAGGGGGGCCTCAGTAGGATTCGAACTCGCGTCGTGATAAAAATATATTGAAAGACTAACCCATTAGCCCACTCGGCTATAGTAACCTATTATGAAACGGGTGAATATTACATATTTAAAATTGTAACAGCCGTGACTCACGACCGTGTATTATTGGCACGAGCGTGGGTTATTGGAAAATAATACATGGTTTTAAACCAATCAAAACCGGCGTTACATAGCAAACATGGTAGAATAAAGATTAATACATGACTTGTTTGTTGGTATACCGCTGTTTTATATATTACTATAGCTAGGTATCTGGCTATTTTTTGGTTGTGACGCCAACTGACGTTACATGGCGCCTGTCATAAGTTTCTCGCCGTGTTATCCTCTAACATTGTTGGAGTATGTTAGTAGATGTGGAAGACTCGATTCTGGACAAGGTATTGATTTTATCGTCGCGAAATTAAACACATTGACAACGACATTTGATGCCATCGTTACGGCTGTGAGCTAATGACTGTTTATGACATGTTAACCATGCACCTGATGCTTTTAATAATAGACTCAACGATATACGGCTAGACATGTTTTCGAAGGCACTTTTCCAGACAACATGTGTGAAAAGTTAACAGCGATCCAGATATAGATTGGGAGTACAACTGAAAACACCGACAAAATTATAACGGTGTGATCTAATGGCAAGCCTCGGCTCAATTATGCCTGAGCATGCGCGTAGCTGCCATGTCAGTTAAAAAAAATAAAAAAAAAAAAAAAAAAAAAAATATGTATACATCTAAGTCAAGAAATGCTTCAAACCGTTTGTGTTATTAAACTTACTGTTCATTATGTTTCAAGAAGTACTTGAATACATAGCATTGACTTATCCGGATAATTTTATCGTATTTATATCTGGTATTTAGATAGTTGAAATACGACCATCAATTATTTTCGGATGCCCCTAGAACCCCATAGAACACTCGCATAGTCTTAAGTTCTAACTCGTCTTGGTTGAAATATGTGAAATATATCTTTAAAGAATGTAGATTTTTAGATATATTTAACAGTCAATAGTTTTCAAGTATAAATCGGCTGAAGAGTACAATATTGGGGATTTTTTTTAGCAAACTTGAGAAAGGAAACTTTTACTTCCATGAAAGGAATCAATTATAGAATTTACAAGACTGAACTTTGTTTAGAGAATTATTTACTAGACCTCCCTCCCAAATTAGCCAACGGGTACTGTAAAGGAGGTGGTGCATAGGAGGGCTAAATCGGCCCACGGCGATTTTTTTCCCGAAACATATTTTTGTCAAAAGCATAATATCCCCGATTATGTGAGAGGAATTAATTTCCATTCCTCAATGTATATATTCTTTTTTGGTGATTTCATTATTTCACCATCTAACTGCATAAGAAGCTAATGTTTTGACCACTAATTATTATAGAACACCTTTTTTATTTCCTATTTGTGAAACAAATTCACCCCATTTGTTTAAGGTTTAATTTTGTATATGAATCATCACGCTCCGTGACACTAAAATTAAATTTCAGCCTAATTTGATGTCTTCTTTGTGAAAATCATTGTTTTTAACTTTTCATTTAAAGTCTAATACCACAAAGTTATTAATGGAGTACTATCAAAATTTCCGGTTAGAAATAATCTATGGATATTCATAAACATTTAATGAAACAAATTTATTTGGTGAATTACTGGATATGCCAAGATTTTATTATGTTAAATGCATACACCCCCAATTTTGGACAACATATCAAAGTACCGAAAGTACTGAAAAATAGAGGCAAATGCTAAAAATCCAACAAAAATAACAATGCAACCAGACTTTACTGCTTGTGTCAGACAGGGTGCTCCTTTTTAACCCTTGGGTTTTTAATACAATTTACTTCATGACCTTTCTTTGTAAGCAAAAATCTTTTGTTATCCAGTAATTTTTGATGATTTTTTTTGGTTGTGTATCAAGATTAATATGTAAACATGTTTTTTAAAAGCAAAATTTGATAGTACTCCAACGATTATTACATTTTATCTACTTAACAAATAAAAGAAAATTTCAAGAAGGTAATTTTTTTACTGATAATTTTGTTAAAAAAGCTGTAATTACACTTTCTATTATACAAATTCATACTAAACACACATGTTTTTATAAAATATAACAATACATGAGACTATCAAGGCAATATGAAATTTATCAAGTACTTTTGTACGAGAAATATACTGAATTTAAAAGGGAGGGTACACATTTTTTACAGAAATCATGTTAGGTGGCGCTGCGTATACAGCATTTGCCAATTTTCGTTTTAGTGTCTAAAATGACATGTATTTGGTAAAAGTCTATCATAATATCATGCATAAAATAATATTCGGCCGTGGGTTGCCATGCACCACCTCCTTTAGAGTAAGTAATACAAGAATACCAATCGAACGTGGTACAAGTATGCCCCTTTTTATGTAATTTAAGAGAAATAGGCGACCAATATCATTATTTATTTAACTGTGAGCAGCAACTTATACTCAATAGTAGACGGAAATATATGTCTAGATATTATTATGAAAGACTAAACACATTTAAATTTCAAATATTCGAATAGGTGATATCACCCATTAGAATAGGTGATATCATTTAATGAAACGAATAGGTGATATCACCAATTCGAATAGGTGAGAGGATAGTAAAAGGTGATATCACTTTAAAATATTCTTAAGTGATATCACCTATTCGAATTGGTGATATCACCTATTCGTTTCATTAAGTGATATCACCTATTCGAATGAGTGATATCACCTATACGAATAGGTGATATAACTTATGAAATTTTATATGTGATATCACCTATTCGAATTGGTGATACCACCTATTCAAATGAGTGATATCACCTATTCGTTTCATTAAGTGATATCACCTATTCGAATAGGTGATATCACTTATAAAATTTGGAAAACTGTATGCTCCCAACATCTGGCCTGCTCTACAGGGGAGCAGTCGTTTGTTTTGATTCTAACGTTAAAGTGATATCACCTATTCGAATTGGTGATATCACCTATTCGTTTCATTAAGTGATATCACCTATTCGAATTGGTGATATTACCTATTCGTTTCATTAAGTGATATCACCTATTCGAATGGGTGATATCACTTAATGAAACGAATAGGTGATATCACTTATCCGAATAGGTGATATCACCTATTCGAATAGGTGATATCACTTTAAAAAGTTCTTAAGTGATATCACCTATTCGAATAGGTGATATCACTTAATGAAACGAATAGGTAATATCACCAATTCGAATAGGTGATATCACTTAATGAAACGAATAGGTGATATCACTTTAACGTTAGAATCAAAACAAACGACTGCTCCCCTGTAGAGCAGGCCAGATGTTGGGAGCATACAGTTTTCCAAATTTTATAAGTGATATCACCTATTCGAATAGGTGATATCACTTAATGAAACGAATAGGTGATATCACTCATTTGAATAGGTGGTATCACCAATTCGAATAGGTGATATCACATATAAAATTTGGGAATAAATAGTAAAACGGCGCCCCATAAAATGGCGGTAAATTGACACTTTCCAATTTTACATTATTTTGATTTTGAAGAGTATTTTAATCATGGCATTGGGCTAAGTTGAGAATGTTATTTGCCTATAAAATGGCTGAAAACTATTTTTACCAACAAAGTGAAAGAAGTTAGATGGTTGTGCGAAATTATGTTCCCGATCGTCTTACAAGTTAACAACAGCTCTCATGCGCAGTGATACTTGTGGGCACATCAATCTTTCTCGATTTGAATTTAATTTGATGGAAATGTATTAAGATACATATCGAAAGTGTGGGAAATTACGTACCCCCACTCTACATTTTGTACGTGTGGTTTGCCCTAGTTAGGGAGGCCTGGCACCAGACTGGTGTCGTTGGGGAGGCCTGGCACCAGACTGGTGTCGTTGGGGAGGCCTGGCACCAGACTGGTGTCGTTGGGGAGGCCTGGCACCAGACTGGTGTCAAGGAGGAAGTTCATCTTATTTTTCATTTTTTCCCCATTTATATCGTTACTAGCCCCTGTGGGCCAACGTGTGTTGAGTGCGTGTGTTATGGGAGGCTGTGGTATGTCATTTTAGTCGCCTAGCTCTTGCGATAATGCAATGGGGGCAGCAGTAAGCCCTGCAGGTAAGACCAGAGACATATCTATATATGTCTCTGGAATGACCTAAGAAATGTACAGGTCTACTGACGATACTCAGATTGATGTAACACAGGTAGATCTTCAGTTCTCCCACAGTTCACCGGTTTATCTCCAGTTTTAGTCGTGGGAAATTTCTCTTGTCAACCCCTGGGGTACGACAGATTGCATGTGCTAACCTTCTTAATCGGAAGAACATACGAAAGTACTTTTTGAGTGACGTCACTAATAGTTATTTAGTTATTTAATGATAGATGCGTATGAGACACAGAGTTTTATTAAATGAGTGATGCGCTGTCTTTAACATCAGAATAGTATCACCGATACCTTATTTCAGAGTCTTTTTCAATAAATATACAAATCAATTTTAGAACTATGTTTTCTTGTGTAATGGTATTGGGATGCATTTTTGGGGGTTGTGATGGGTACTTCTTAATATGAGGATATTCATGCGCCAACCACATGCATTTTTGTACTTTGCAAGTAGTTGAAGTGGCTGGAGAAAAATAATCATTCCCTACCAAGGGAGTGTGGCGAAGAAATCTCAACCCTCGGGGAAATTCATGAATCTTGAGATTTTTTTTGTCACAATCCCATGGCAGGGAGGGAAAGATTCTATTAGACCATGCTAGCCTACCATACATTCACCTGCGTGACGTAGCCTGTTACGTGATAAAACACTGCATGCAGTCTCCATATTTGGAAACTGGTCACAGAGCAATTCCATCAATGATATATTTTATACCTACAGATTTACCGTACCTCTTTTACCATAATATACTGACCTACTTATCAAGTTGAAGATTGTCAGATCTGCGAAGGAATAGGTAGGGAGTGACTTAACAAGTTACGAAATATGAAATATTTAAATACAAGACAAGAGATCGCAGAAGGATCTTGGTGACCACTATTGACTTATCTTTGTTAGACTGATCTTTTCTAATCTTTCAATTTTCCTTTTAATACAAAGATTGTTTACAGGGGAAAGCATTACCCTTTATAATGGCAATAACCGTGTACATGTACGTGGGTTGTCTTTTGAATCTGCTTTCCTTTTCTGGTAGGACCTTTTCCTTTATCAGGATTCAAATGGTGCGACAGACTGGACAAGAGGTTTTTGTACCAAATAACAATCACCCTCTTTGGACAGACCTGATGTCGTTTTCAGATGAACAATGGCAAAGACTTCCAGGGTCTCCACTAATATTTACATGTCCATCAAACTTTAGTATATAGAGGTAAATGTAATGTTCCAATACACATAGTGTTGTTATCAAGTGGGCATGTGATATTGTACTATCACCAGACATGACAATAGTTAACAAGATGTAGATGATTTGGGGCAACTTAAACACTGTTGGAGGAGCAGTAATTGTAATCATATACAGTCAAACCTGCTCTAACGACCCCCTGTATATAACGACTGCCTGTATATAAAGACCGTTTTTAAGATTCCCCGTGAGATTTTACTATATAACGACCCTCTGTATAGCGACTACCTGTCTAATGTGACTAACGCCCGGTGATTTCGGAACGGCGGTCGCTAATTTGTTTTCTATAGCGACCGATTTCTGTCAGCCATCTTCTGCTCTCGGCAGTCATCCCTCATAAAATCCCTGGAAAATTCAGACACATCGACCCTGGCCTGATTATACAAACAAAGGACCACCACAACCCTGGCCTGAGTATATAAACAAAAGACCCCTACCACCTGTTAGCCTATAATTACTGTAGCTGCCCTGGCCTGGGGCTCAGTAAGAGAGGAGTCAGGCCACCATGCGTGTCGGTATTATATTACAACTGTGCACAGGTGGCTTCATTTGACACGGTCAGTTAATTTTGTGATTACAACTAGGATACATCACTTCAATAACAAACACTGGTCATATCTGTCAACAAATATATTACATATTTTACAAGGTACCTAATCCAATACAGAACCCCAACACAAACTGCAATTAATATCACCTTTATATTACATAATTATTTCAAATGTTATTAAAGTCATTATGTGACAAATGTTCATGATTCTTTCTGATACAAACACAAAGGTATATATATATATATTTAAAGTATACATTGTGTAGAATGTTCATAATTTACCTTAAAATTAAATTAACACCATGAATCACCACAATGGTACAATGAACATTTTGTACCAACTACATACTTATTTATAATGATACATGAATCATGAAAATATATTCACACTATTAAATGTCTCTCCAGAATCTTGGATTTCTAATTGAAAATAAAATTATAAGTATGCTTACAACACAGGTTCAATGTGACCATTGTATTTTGGAAATTACAAAATTTGATATATTTAATTAGGCAATGTTAAAACTGAGACAATTGTAACAGAGAGGACACAAAATTTAATAGATGATACTAATAGATAGTAAAATTGGGGTCCTGGTATTGGACACCAATGAACATTTAAGTATAAATCATTATATAAATCTGATTAAATAAATTTAAAGTGACGTAGTTACTACAAACTGCAGATGAATCCTAGAGGGCATACAACAATTCATCTCAAGTCAAAATAAGATTTCACTATATATATAAATACAGATTAGCCTGGCTAGCATTGCTCTAATGTTGTATTTTAAGCTAACAGCTTTTCTTTAAATTCAATTTCCTTTTATGGAATGTCTTGCTTGAGATATAAAAACATCTTAACTCAAGCTGATAGACGATAACTAGATTGAAAGAGATCTACTAGATATGGCTTCTAATGAAGAGGAATAAATTTGTCACTAAATATAAAATTGTTATCACAAAACTGTTGCAGAAAAGTAATATATTAAATAGTAAAGTTTGTTCAAGCTGAGCTCCAAATGATCTGATATTTTAGAATGTTACAATTTTAAGACTACAGAATATTCAAACCAATGTGAACTATATAATACATGTATACAGCTGATTAGACCTTGTGATTTATTAAGGTGTTCACACATAGGCCTAGTACAGTGGTTATGACAATATCCACTGTGTTTCTGATCAGTAATTAGTAAAATGGTCAAAAGACAAAAAATACTGCAGCATGTTGCTGCGGTTTGTACATGCATAATGTACAGTCTTGTCTTTGAGCGATACACCAGTCAAAAGTCAGAGTTTAGGTTCAGGCAATTAACTTCCAATAAATTACCTTCATCATTAAATGCACACAAGGATTTTTTCTAGAAATGCTCCACAAGGTTTCAATATCAATGTATATATCCACACATGGATGAAAGGCAGTGTCTGAGGTTTATTGAGGCATGAAACACTAATTATACAAACAAACGGTGGAAGTATGTTATACAGTTACTCAAAGGCACTTTGAAGACAATAAACATTTTTATATCACATTGTCAGATTTATAACCAATCTATATATAGATTCATATTATTTACCTAGGTATCTAGTCATATGTACATATTTGTAATAATTAGTGACATTATAATGCATCAAAGATCAAAGCACTTCTAGCACTGCCAGACAGATAATGGTATATAAAAGACATTAAGAACAACCTAGCTAACTTACATCCTCAACATCAATCAAATGTACACCATAACGTAAACGGAATTCTACATTTTAGCGATTGTATGGTTTGGTAATCGTGTACTTTTTGTATTGATTGTGTCATCTTGCTCGATATAAATTTACAATATTAATACTCTTGTTCAAGGATGAGAATAAAATTCAGATGAGACTCCTTTTAGAATATCTTAAGAATAAAAATATCCTGATACAAACAAGTAGCTATAAACGAGCTTTTAGTGCTAACTACTTCCTTACAGTCACATGTGATGTACAGTTGTTTTCTTTCTCTCTCTTCATGATGATAATGCTTCCAAATACAAGAATTAAGACCATAGGAAGTTTTGCATGATACAGTTAACTATAATACTATATGGATATGATTAACTGAATATCCGATTAAGAACTTTAAGAATTTTAATCCTTTGATGATGATATCAAAAAGGTATGTCTTGTTGAATCTACTGATGTCCAAATTTACTGCTGCAACCTTTTCCTGAATTCTGTTTCCAATTTGACGGAATCAGCTGCAAATTTCCGGATACCTTCAGCAAGTTTTTCTGTTGCCATGGCATCCTCATTCATTTCAAAACGGAAAATGTTTTCGTTCACTTCTACCTTCTCAATGTCTTCTAATTTTGCTGTGAAAGTAGAAGGAATCATCAAAAACAATAACACACATTTTAACATGAACTGACGGAATACAATTTTATAATTGTAAACTTGAATATGGATCAAGGTCACTTCTTTTTCATATTCCTTGCCAGGCATAATCCAGAAACTTAACACAAAAGTTTTATGAATCTGGGCATTTTGATTAATCAGAAATTATTTTCTAATTATAGTCACAAGGGAGAAAACAACATCATAAGAGAGATAATTAGTTTCAAGGGAGATAACAAGGTATCATGGGAGATAATAAAAGTACAAACAGTACCTCTTTTTTCTGACAATTGCTGAGCAACCCCATCAGATGAGTCTTTGAGTTTCTGTAGCAAGGAAGGTCTGAAATACAAGGGAAATTAATTCAAGAACCATATTGTAGGTGAACTCTTTTGAGGTCAGATTGGAATATGTCATTTTCATGCTGTTGACACAATAAGATCTGACATTACCAAAGCTAAATGTTGAAGAGAACTAGCTGGAAACTATTTCCAACAGTTATTGAGTGGGAAAAGAAGCTTTTCAAAAAAGAAAAGAAAAAAAAGATGACATTTTTCGTAAACCAAGGGGTCATAACTCTGCTAAATAACGTCCATAAAAATGGTGATCAAACTCAGCTGAGTTATTAAGGCATTTAATGTTGTTATCAAGTTTAAAGAAAATCTAGTAATATTTGTTGCAGTTATTGCACTGATATTTCCGAAAATTACATTTTTCTTTGATCAAGTGGTCATTACTCCGCCAAATAAATTCTCCGAAAATTTGCAATCGACTTTCACCGAGCCATTTAGGCATTTAATCTTATAACCAAGTTTCAAGAAAATATTATTTGCTGTTGTGGCTCTAATAGTTCTATCACTTTTATATAATTTCATTTTTCTATGCTTGCCTATTTTTTATTGAATTGACAGTTATGTCTATAATGAACAAATGGGAGTGGGAGCATATCCAGAAATTCTAATCATCTGACGAAGGGAAGTTAAAAAAAATTTCAAAGCAGAAAAAAAGTAATAATCATAATGTAAGTAATCCGACTTGTTTTTCTGCATTTCAATAGCATTACATAACACATTTTATTATCATCATTATTAGATTTACTTTAGTATAAAATGCAGTGACATACAAATCATATGTTAATACACTTTTTATAATATAACATATTTGTACATACGAAATGGTAAGTAGATCACAGCCTGCGAGTCCCTTAATCTGGTCAGTGTTACGGAAGGAAGCACCCATCACTACCGTCTTGTAACCAAACTTCTTGTAGTAGTTGTAGATCTTTGTCACACTTTCCACTCCTACAGAAATAAAAATGTTCAAAAGTTTGAAATGCTAGTATTCAAAGTTAACACTGTTCATGTGGGTAATACCTCTGGAGGTGAAGAACTGTATTTTAAGCTTTTTTTTACTTACATGTATAGCCCAATGTGACCAAAGTTGTGGCAGTTAATTATACATCATAACATCATCATGGCACCCGAATAGATAATTTCAGGCCTCAAAAATATTAAAATGATATGGTGGACAGTTTGAACACATATATTTTTCAATAAAAACATAATTTCCAGCTACAGCTAGTGTTGATTTGAACTCTTGGTTGTTTATAACCGACACTATTTTGGATAGTTCAGATTTGTTAACTGAAGAATGTAAAGTAATTTTTTTTTCTGTTTGTTTTTTTGCTAGATTTTCCCTATTAGGCCCTCTTTCTCTTACCCCAAGAATGTTACATCCTTTATTTATAAAACATACAACATTGCAAAATGACTCTCCAGCCCTAATTTCATCCAAATACAAAAAGTCCAATAATAATATTACACAAAGGGCAATAACTCTTTAAGTTACTGTCGCTTGTCCAAGATCTCGTCTATATATGGCTCCAGAACCATACTTATTACCCTACACAGCAGGCACTCACCTCATCTGTCAATACACCTTATGTAAAATCAATTGTATAGCAGGTGTTTTTACTGATGAGGCGAATGCCTGTGGCTGGTCACAGGGAATTGACTCATTCCACTTCCTCAACAGAAATCTAATTTTGTGAACACAAAAAAATTATAATAATCTCACCTGGGTCTTCAAGCATGGAATATGTCTTTTGGTCAGTATTTTTGACATACCAGTCAAAGATACGACCAACAAAAGGGGAGATCAATGTCACGTTTGCTTCCGCGCATGCAACTGCCTGTGAATAAAATATACAATAATCAAATACTGTTCTCAACTATGTAACAGCTTCCTTCTGTATACAATGTACATGACAGGTGTTATCAGGTGCTATAATTGCAAAATGCAAGGAGTTAGGGGGAGATAATTCTTCATTCTCTGTTTATATATATATACATATATATGTATAATATATGGTTCTGTTGCCATGAAATGCTCAGATTGAAGGGAAGTAACCCTTGCTTCCTCTGTAGAGGACTATCACGGACAGACATTGCTTAATTTCTTTCTCTTTCTTCATTGTATATTAAAATATTGATGGTCTGAATATTTTTTTTATTTTAATGAATTTAACCTTATACTGATACAAATCAATTCCTGGATATAAGTCATGAAAAGTTTGTGATTTAAAATTACAACATGTTCCTTATAAACCAATGAAAACTCTTACCTGATGAAAGTTGAACAAAAGGGTCATGTTACAATGAATGCCATGTTGAGATTCCAAAACCCTGTAGACAGAGGATATGTCAACAGTTAAGCATTGAAAGAAGTTGATCAAATGGTCTTTAACACTTGTTTTTATTTTTAAAGTCAATATATAATGAATATTGTTGCCTAGCTCTAATGTAAATGTAAATTACCTATATTTGAGAGTTTCCCAGGACAATTGCCAAATTTTCTAGCAATTTGTGGTTTGATCAATAGGGCTCAATACATCTTCACACAGAGAAATAAGATCTTAAAGCTAACAGTGCAAGTTAAAAAGCATCCAATTGAGATTTAAAAAAAAAAAAATACATGTACAGATTTCCAAAAATCGTTTCCGAGACATCCCCCAATTATGGTAGCGTCGTATCTAATGCCGGGCAGACATCTTTCCTTTTTGTTATGCATGGATACGAACCGCTATAAAAGCGTGTGCGTTCATTGAGACAAGTATCAGTCTATTGATACATGTATGCGCATAGCGACACATCTCTCCATTACGTTCTCAATACACACGCCAATAAGTTTTTGTTCACATTGTACGCAACTTGAACTTGCGGAACTTGAATATGGAATATGAAGAGGTAACTTTTTATATTATTTTACAAAAAAAAGAAAAAAGTATTGACAATACAAAATTTTGGGCCTCAACAAAACATGCACCTAATGAAATGTATAAATAGAGTAAATATGAGTAAATTCCTACCCGAGTCTTTCCAGTGGGATATGCAGCAAGAACAACTTTACAACTGTTACAGATTATATCCATAGTTTCCATCGAAATATTTTCCGTGTCTTCGTATTATTTGTGCATGTGTCATAACGCAATTAAAGCGTGCTAAAACCGCACTACTGCACAACAACAGCCCTAGTGTAGTGTAGACAATAGGAATACATCCAAGGAGTGCTAGTGTAGATATGCGAGTAAAAATCGGAACTCCTCGGACTGTTTACTTATTATGAAAATGGCTGCACCCACGAAAAACATGTGAGAAGATGGATAGAGTATTTGGGATTAATTTGTTATGCATTTTCCAGCGATTATTTGGAGACTTTATTTTCAACAAGATTTGAAAGATAATTGAGAGACACTGACTATCTTTCTGCTCAGGTTACAGGTAAGTGCTTCTGTTTGGTGTCGTTCGCGGATGCAGTTGCATGTCACGTGGGGTACAGATATAGTGTAGGTGATACAGGTGTGTCACCGTGAACACCTGAGGTTAGAGTGAATGCGAGTGTGACGAAGCATGTTCTTTTTATAGCAGCTGCGGCTTGGTTGTATCCACGAATAACAAAAAAGAAAAATGTCTGCCCGTCCTTAGATACGACACTATCATAACTGGGGATTGTCTCGGAAACGATTTTTGGAAATCTGTACATGTAAATTTTTTTTTTAATCTCATTCGGATGCTTTTTAACTTGCACTGTTAGCTTTAATGAAAGTCAAGTGTTAAATAGAATTTACTTAAAATAACTGAATAATCATATTAAAACCTTATAGGGATTAATTGACATAATTAATAAGTTCAATAAATTTCATATTTTATTGGAACAAATTTAAGATTTTATTTTTCACATAATTCATTTTGCAAAAGTTAACTCAAATGAGTCTCCCTAAAAGACCCTTAAAGACCCAATTACTCTATGACATCATATTCATTATTACACGAACACGTATATCTCATACATTCATTAATGACAGCCCTAAAATAAATATCAATCATTACAATTATCATTCATTAATAGACAGTATAACATAAATTTCTCTATTTTGGATTTCAATCCTGTACACAAAGGCTAGAAACCTTATCCCTAGGTCTCTCTTTAGGCCAGGTATATATTTGGATCTTATTTCTAGGCTAAGTCTGGGAACACTATATACATCTGTAGGCAAGTCTGGGATCACTGTATCTAAGGCCGAGTCTGGGATCACTATCTCTAGGTGAGTCTGGGATCTCTATCTCTAGGCCGAGTCTGGGATCACGATCTCTAGGCCAATCTGGGATCACTATCTCTAGGTGAGTCTGGGATCACTATATACATGTATATCTGTAGGCAAGTCTGGGATCACTATATCTAGGCCGAGTCTGGGATCACTATATCTAGGCCGAGTCTGGGATCACTATCTCTAGGCGAATCTTGGATCACTATATCTAGGCCGAGTCTGGGATCACTATATCTAGGCCGAGTCTGGGATCACTTTCTCTAGGTGAGTCTGGGATCTCTATCTCTAGGTGAGTCTGGGATCACTATCTCTAGGTGAGTCTGGGATCACTATCTCTAGGTGATTCTTGGATCACTATCTCTAGGCCGAGTCTGGGATCACTATCTCTAGGTGAGTCTGGGATCACTATCTCTAGGTGAGTCTGGGATCACTATCTCTAGGTGAGTCTGGGATCACTATCTCTAGGCCGAGTCTGGGATCACTATCTCTAGGTGAATCTTGGATCACTCTCTCTAGGTGAGTCTGCAGGGATCAATATCTCTATGCTGGATCTGGGATCACCATCTCTAAGCTGGGTCTGGAATCACTATATCTCTAGGGTGAATATGGAATCACTATATCTCTAGGCCAAGTTTGGGACCATTATAGGCCCAGTTTGGAAAGACTTAAGCTTGTTATTTGAAGACAAGATACTGACCTGGCAGCCTCAACTCCCTCCCAGGTAGAGGAAAGTTTGATGAGAATTCTTTCTTTGCTAATACCTTCTTCCTCGTATAATTCTATCAATTTCAGTGCCTTGGCAATCATGGCATCCTTATCAAATGACATTCTGAAAATAAATTTACATATTGAGTATTATTGACAATTCTATTGTTTATGGAAGTCAAGTTCACATACACTTTTTGTATTGTGTACTGTAACAATAGAAGGTATAGGCCTTTTTATCATGTTCATTATTATAATATTAATCCTAGTTTTGCAAATGATGCCTTTTGACGCTCTTACTTTTAAGTAACCATTTGCATTTTCATTTTCTTGGTTTCCAGTTTGTCCATAAATATGTCAACTTCACAAGGCTATACATTAATATTGACTTGGGTAAGATTTTGAAGAATGATTCATGTTATAAATGGAAACCATTTATGGTGCAAAAATGCAAGATGGAAATTGACAACCATACTGAATTTTTTATTTGAATTGGTTCAAAGCTACATGCAGTAGTATTTCTAGAAAGTTTTATAGTTTTATAGAAATTAATCATTCCTTAATGAAACATATTTTGCCATCTTTGTGTAAAACATTTCTATATTCTAAATGATGACATATATATGACATTTCTCATTCCAATTTCAGATATGGCTGAAAATTAAACAATTTTATCAGCAAAATTTTGTCATTAATATATGTACAGCTGTCAATGTTGCATATCAAATGATATGTATATTATCTAAACAACATGCTGTTTACTGTTTCAGTAATTAATAAGGACACATATAGTTACCTTGCATCAACCTCTGTAGACACTCGGCCAGGAATAATCTTCAGAATTTCACATCCGAATTTGACATAGACATTATCCACTGCGTTGGTTAATTGGTCTTGCACTGATCTAAAAATTAAAAGTTGAACACTCAGACATATGGTGAATATCACACCATGGCATATATATAAATACAGCATATATATAACCTGTGGCTCACTCAGACAAAACATTACCAGGGGAAGATTGATTCAGATTCAGCAATATTACTTGTTCATAAGGAGATAATATACACTGTCAGGACTTCTCACACTTGCAGGGATCAATATACAACTTATTTTTACAGGTCCTTTTAAACTGTACATATATTGCTAAAAGTACCACATAGATAGAAATTAAATTAAGTTTTTCCAGATATTCTGTGAGTGCAGGACCCCGAACCATTTGTTGGTTTATCACATACATTATTAATAATATATGTATATATATATATATATGATAATAATAGCAATATTTTTTGCATTTATAAATATGTTATGTTTTATGTAAAACATAAATTACCCTCCCTGGTCCCTGGCATTACTTATCGCTTCTTCAACAAGACTCTGATAGGCATCCATCTTTGAGGCTGCATAAATGAGGGAAGGGTTTGTAGTGGCATCTGTTGGCTTGTATTTTCCGATAGCTGAAATGAATGATATAAACTTTTTCACTCGTTATATATATATCAAGTTAATAAATATTTGGGACTACAGTTAAACTACAGTATTAGAAATATTTAAGTCAATAGTAAGCAGTCAACTTTTCACTAATGCCAATTACTACCATCATAAATACATCTCGATCAGATTGTAAATTATCTACATGTATTTAGGATCAGTTAGTATATAACTATATATAATTACCAGTAGTTTTATCTTAATGACACATATTACATTTTCAGTCTTGTAATCAAGCAAGTTTACGATACATTTGTTATTATATATTGCCAAATTGATTTGAAATGTAGACTTTTGCAACTCTGCTAATTAATGCTAACTAAAATGCACAGTTTTGAATATGGAATATGCGCGATGGTATACAGTGTATTCAGTGGGAATAATGAAGTTGTTGATCTGACATTTGAAACCATTCCATATTTTACCTGCATATATATATATATATACATAATATGGACAAAACAAATATACCGACATTGTTCGTTGTTTATCTACTAAACTAGTACTTTAGCTTTCCATGCCAATATCATAGAATTTGATTTCTGTATTGAATATATTCGGGAGTGCAATGCAGGGAAATTTAAACTTGACAGGATGTATGTGATCATTTGTTATTTACTTGTGTCTTGATAAAGGGACATATTTACTTGTTGTACTGTCATTAATACTACATGACCAATTATAAATATCTGGAATCTAAGTGTACATAATTATTTAATCATATTATAATTTGAAGATGTGATTAATATCACTAGGGATTAGAAAAGTGGAAATTCGCTCGCCAAAGTGGAAATTCCTACCACTTTTGGCTTAACCTACCAGAGGTTTTTAGTAGTTTCCACTGTATTTTTTATATTTCCGCAAAATGTTTCCTATTACCACTGCTTTAATAGTCTTTCCACGGATTTATCACTCTTACCACTAGCTGTTTATTCTTTCCAGTACAATTTAGTAATTACCACTAATTATATATAATTTGGTTTAATTGGTAAAAGTAGACCGCTAGTAACTATAAATCGTTCATCTGTTTCAGAATACTTGCCGATGGCCTCGTCACGGCTGAGCGCGTTCACCTGTGTGTCAAACGTGCCCCGTGACGATGGCAAGTAAAGGCTTCATACAGTGAACGCGCTGTAAGTTTAGCTGAACCATAGCTCTTGACGACCATGGAATTATTAAATGTATATGAACCAACTGATTTATGGTTGTTTTGTTTTCATTTCCATCCACTATTTTTACAGTTGAAATCAAAATCCTTTGATGATACAGCGCTGCGTTTGCTGCGTACATATCTGACGGTAGGTATCTAGATGTGCTGCTAAGTGAATCAAAATTACCATGTAAAACCATATGACTATCTTCTGAGAGATGTATTTACCGAAATTATTAAAATGTCCCACACAAAGTTGTATTACGGTGTTTGTTTTCACTTCCAACGGAGAGATCTCGACATATGTGTCTGTGTGTTGATAGCAGATCGAGAGCACCAACACTGTTACGTAGGTGTGACACGTGGGAACACACTAAGTTTAGCTGAGCCATAGCTCTTGACGACCATGGAATTATTAAATGTATATGAACCAACTGATTTATGGTTGTTTTGTTTTCATTTCCATCCATTATTTTTTTAGTTGAAATCAAAATCCTTTGATGTGCAGCCGGGGACGTCGTCCCCGATTCAGCGCTGCGTTTGCTGTGGGTACATATCGGTAGGTATCTAGATGTGCTGCTAAGTGAATTAAAATCACCTTGTAAAACCGTATGATTATCTTCTGAGAGATGTTTTTACCGGAATTATTAAAATGTCCCACACAAAGTTTTATTACGGTTTTTGTTTTCACTTACAACGGAGAAATCTCGGCATATGTGTCTGTGTATTGATAGCAGATCGAAAGCACCAAAACTGTTACGTAGGTGTGACACGTGAATCTCGGCCGAGTTGTGTGCGCTAGACTTTATATTTTGCTGAAACTGTAATAGATTCTACTGGATTATTCGATTTTAAACGACAATACATTGTAGATATCATTTTACTGTTTTGCATGACTTCTGCATGTACGGACTATCCGCGTTGTCTTGGATGACCTTTCACCTTCAATAGATGGCGCTGTGATTGGGAACGTTTGTGTGCTTTTTTCTCGAGTTATATTTTGTGAAATAGTGCGGTAGCGCGATATTGTATTGAAATTTGTTTGGTACAACAATCAGACTACTACATTAACGGTATTGTAAAGAATTCCATGATAAAAGTGAACTAAATTCTACGTCCCGGATTGAGGTAAATGTGGTTAGCAGTAACTACAGATTGGTACTTTTATTGTAGGTTAGTCTACATCATCCTGTCGGATACAATGAAGTGTACGGGTAATAGGATTATCTGCGACGGACATGCAATCCAATGATTATTGATAGTTTCTTATTATTATTTTGAATGAAATATGCCACCGGGGAAAAAAAGGTATGGTTGATAATCAGAAGTGTCATAGATTTTACTTCAGGAACTGGAAATTGGATGACGACGGGTCCATAGTTTCATTTTATTTTGGTATGTCCATTATATACAGATCTGAGGGTAAAATATATAAAGCAATGTTACTACAAAAGACCACCGGTTTTATTAATTAATCCAACTCTTATCTGTTAATAATGTTAGAGAGTTGTCAAAAGGTAAATATCTCTACTTGGCTAGCAAAAGACAAAATTGATTAGTGTTGATTATATATCGAACAATTTCCATGTACATGTATGCAACACTCTCCTGTACACCTCAGTATTTGTTTAATGTTATATATCTTGTATACCTGAAGGCCTTGGGGCTTTTGGTAAATAAAAAAACGGGACGGCACCATCCGCATTCATAAAGACAATTGTTTTATAGATCATTCGATTGGGAATTTTAACTGGTCGGATTGGGAAAAATATCCAATTTTACCATGGGAAATGGGGCCAAAATTCTACCCCAAATCGGCCCCCAAAAACATGTTAGTGTGTTACTGTCGTGGGAGGGCGATCAGGGCTAAGAAGATCAACAAGATGTAGTATAGAAATATATTTTGTGCATATTAAAAAAAAAATAAAAGGAGTGAGAGAAAAAAAAATGTGTAAACAGTTTAATTTCTGTTGGTGTATGTGTTGATATGTGTTCCTATGGTTGTCCGTTTACTGCCCCGGGTCTAAGCAACCGGTTACACTGGACAGACAGTAAAGGATGTCACTGTTCCCACGAGGTACAGTATACAGTATTTGTAAGGTTTTGTCGGAAGCTTTGACCGTCCGGGGAGTCTCTATGGTGTGTGCTACTTCATGTATTGTCCAATAGTGTACATACAAAAAAAAAAAAAAAAAAAAAAAATATTCACAAGATGTTATGTCAGATATAGATTAATTTGCAAAAGAAGTTGCCAAAATTCAGGTTTTGTAATAAGTATGCGTTAATAGGTATCAAGATTCTAGTTAAAATATCTTCATTAAGAGAAAAACACTTTCCCTTTCGACTTTTATGCTAAGTTATCGTGTGAATAAAATCAATGGATCCCATTTTGCCACTATTTTCAATCAGGGTACAGTGGACCCGCGATAATCCGGACGCCGATAGTCTGGAAAACTCACAGTCCGGACGGAATAGCACGGGAACGGATTTCCGTAACGTTATTTGTACTCACCAGTCTGGAAATTCGGATTCCGTTTCCGGAACCCTACTTTGGGAATGGAACGTACTTTTCATTAGTAAATTCACCCAGTAATCCGGACGATGCCCGGTTAAGTCAACCGTGTCGACAGCTGTACAGACTATCGCTTGACACTGTGCGTAGTCATAGCGACCGCTGCCAGGTCATAGCCCCGGGTGTTTACCTGTGTGACAATGTTAGCTTCTTTACCGGGTCTTTTATTTCAGGTTTTTAACTTACGTAAGAATCATAAAATCATGGACTGATCGTAAGTAAACTAATGTAAACAAAATCAACAACAACAAAACGAAAAAAAAACACGGACTGATTCGGTGACATTACATCAGAGACGCCATATAGGAAAATATAGAAACGCGTGAACACGTACCTGCAATAAATGCGAATTAGACAACAATAATGTAAGTGCTGAATAAACTTTTGTGAATTAACAAGTGCTACCGAAACCAGGGACATATATAAGTTTCTATTATAACGGGCCATATTAATATAACATGTAACATCTTACTAATATTCTATTATAACGGGCCAAATACAACGAGTATCATCTTACTAATTTCTTACCATAACAGGTTGTTTATAACTTGTAACATTTGATTCTACTATGTTTGCTATGCAACGCCAGTTTTGATTCGTTTAAAACCATGTATTATTTTCAACTAATACAAGCTCGAAAGTCAAGGCTGTAATATTCACCCAATATTGGTAATACGGTTACTTTAGCTGAGTGTGCTAACGGGTTAGTCTCTCAATGACTTTTTATCAGGAAGTGTATGATAGATGTTCTTGATCATGGTACTGTAGTGTCTGTACAAAGACATGCATATTTTATAAAAAAAAAAAAAAAAAAAATTCGTTTGATTTCATCAACCTGAATTCCCTATAGTATAAACGCAATTCTTAACAGAATTCAAGTTAAATTTACGCACAACCTGTATAAGCATATTTTCGGAATTTTTTGAAGTGCACGGAAACCAAACGCGTCAACTCAAAAGTAATTATCGGCGCGTGCCAATTAGAACGCCAGAAATCACAGACACCTGTGGTGTAAGAGACAGGTGTGACGAGCGTAATCTCACACCTGGCAATTGTTTCTCTGAGCATGTTTGTTTATTTATTAAAGTCTGTTGACTTGCGACACACGAATTGAAAGTAAAATTACAAGGATCTCAATCAATTCACGATTATTACACAATTACAAAAAGTCATACACTTTAACCATTGCGAATTCATAGATTATATCTTTCTCAAGCATTTAATCGTCGATAATCCATGAGACCGTGACATGTAAAATAAGGGATAAAATCTGTATAATTATTTAGAAGTGTGTTGGAGGCTTCAACACGGGTTTTCATTCGGGAGAGATTTAGTCTATTGTAGATCATGATCTATACAATATATTACTCTCTGAATGAAGTATCCTTCATGACTAAAAGAGGGTTTTGTATAGAATACAACGCATAAGTTTACTGTATCTTTGTATTTCGTCTTTTCTCACAAACCAGAGTATCCAGAACTGTTGTATTTTTGTGGTATGCTTATTTGAATATTAATTTGCGAATAAAATAGCACATTATTTTATTAAAAGAAATATTGATGCCGTGTTCCTTTTATAGTAACGAGGAAGAAATGGTAAACACATAACTAATATACCTTTATTGGTGATTGACCGATTATTGGGTCGTGTATGGCATCTGTTTGCCCCTGGTATAATACATTATTCTTTGTTACCCAAGCGGTCATTTTGAGAGTCGATTTCACTAAAATCTTCTTTTTTTTGAACGCTCAAACTGATATTGCTGGATTTCGACTTCTTGTCGCAATATTCGCCGAAATCATCAACCTCAAATCTCATGTCCAGATCGTATTCAGACATGCTGTGTTGTTTCTGTTCACACTGTCGTCTATACTGCTGGCCACCATTTCAGTTACTGTTAAACCTGTGGCGTCATAGACTTCAAAATCAGCGTGACTGACCGATACGCTGATTAGCAGTCGACCGACAGCGCTGTAATAAACAAATGAACTAACAACCGAAGGCAATCGTCATTTTAATGGCCACGTGTTTCATTGACAATCATTCATCCTTATGATATCAACCTAGGAGGTTCTTAAAAGTTTTTCTTTCTTTCTCAAATCAATCCACCGCAACTGAAGAACCTACATAAGTTGCGATGTCGTAGCTCAAGACGACGGGTGCATGCTTAGTGCAAGGATATAAGTACTTCAATGTAATTTGGCTATCTAGGATATGAATCATTTGATAAATCTTTCTGCCATTATCGCATCACAATGAATGGTACAATATATTAAAATTGCGAAACGCGCTGATGAATGATCTACACGTGACGTTATGGACACATTTACGTTTCTGGGCATGACGATATGACAACTGATTGTAGTTTTTTTTAATATATGCTGGAGTATTAATCACGTACCCGTCCTTCTAGTACATGTTTTGTTTTAAGTACAGCAATTTAAATATTGCTACAGAATGACAGTTTAGAACAAAAAAATACTGATAAACACATGGGACCAATTCAAATCCGATCACTCAAGCCTTTCCAATAGAAACAATATAGGTCAAATCATCTTACCTTAGTTGGTCACCGAACAATTCTTTGCTTGCAATAATTGATAAAAGTGGGTACCAATGATAATAAGCCTCTTGATTATCCCATTTTGATTGCGGACTCTGTCTTTCGTTGTAATTCATTGTGATTAGACGGTTCTTCTGGAGATCTTTTTTATTAACAGGTGACGGTGGGTCCACGCGAGATTTGTATACTGGTCATAGTATAAGTTGTTGAAATCGACAGGCGTTAAACAAGTGAATACATTTCTACGTCTATGGACCTGGTACAAATGATGGTGTTTACCTTTAAAGTTAAATGAATGTTAATAAAACCAAAAATATCAATTCCAGCGGTATTTACAAATCAGTGTCACTTCAGTTCATTTAATTTCGTAGACCTATCTGCCCACAAGTCGCTACCAGACATCTTGTGAAAACAGAAAGGTAAGAACTCATTGTTATCTTTCGTGGGATGATGAAAATGACTGACGTCGCCATTTTTTTGTACCCTATAATGGTAAGTAATAACATCATGAAATTACTAGAAAAGTTCCGTTGCGTTAATTATAATAGGTCGTTTATGTATACCCTGGTACCAGGGACCTATATATTTAGTATATAGGTCTCTGCTGGTACTGTACATTAAATCCAATGGAGAGATCATTTTTAAACCAATGATAAAATTTAAGACGATGCATTTTGAAAATTAGAAAAAAAAAAAAAATGAAATCCACTAAAGCAGCCGACTATTTTTTAATGGCGGGAACCTTGCAATATAACGTGGACAACAGAATGCATGTGTTTGGATATCTGATTTCCTAGGTATGTCCGATAATTATTAAACCCGTATTCACTTAACAATGTGACGCTTAGTTAAGTATCAGACGACTTTTGACTAATTTGTGTGTAATCAACCCAGTTCTTGTGATCACTGCTTAATACGTAAATTTGTATGTAATTAATAACATGCATCTTTCAATGAGTCGTCGTTTCACGTAACGGTGTTACAAAGCCGATATCCGTGTTTAATTTCCGATCATAAATTTATTACATGTATTTGAGATTAATCAATTATCGTATCACGTAATGTATGATTGTGCATAAATTCTGTAACATTTAGGTCGTAGAGAAAAAGCAATGTACCGTTATAAAAACAAAAGCTACACATTGTAACACAGGTAAACACCCGGGGCTATGACCTGGCAGCGGTCGCTATGACTACGCAGTGTCAAGCGATAGTTTGTACAGCTGTCGACACGGGTGACTTGGCCCGACATTTTTTTCTCCTCGTGGTGAAAACATCGTCCGGATTATTGAGGGAAATTTACTAATGAAAAGTACGTTCCCTTCCCACCGGTGAGTACAAATAACGTTACGGAAATCCGTTCCCGTGCATTTCCGTCCGGGCTGTGAGTTTTCCGGACTATCGGCGTCCGGATTATCGCGGGTCCACTGTAATGTGATTTAAATCGTGTTTTTATTTTTTGACGAGTTTATGGTCACTGGTTACTTCGGTGAATCCAAATTTCAACAATCAAATTATTTTGTCACATGTAAACAGATTGCAATAATACTATCTTTGAAAATATGTCTGTCAACCCACCGTAATAGTTAATTTGGTAGACTTACGAATCTTGGTTCATAACGGACTATCACACGTTTATCAGTTAACTTGATTGACAGCTGACACTTTTATAAGACGAGTCCGTACCCGACCGAGCAAGATACGTGTGTAATAGGACTATAGCAGGGTTATACCAGGGACATAGATATAGAATACTTCTGGAGAAAACTTGCTAAAAACCGACTATACATTATTTGATACACAATTTATTTCAAATATTTAATGAGTGAATGAGGAATGTATTCCGCTTTTTACATAGTTAAAACGCTAAAAGAGAACAAACAAAAACAATAATCGTTTTGTTATTAAAACAAAAAATTTCTTGATAATAACTTATAACCCATCTTGAAAATCGAGTCGCCGCGGGTAAACTTTCAGACGCCTACTTTTACCAAAATCATCACGTGATATAGGACCTATATACACTTTAGGTCCGACACCCATATGATCTACGAAATGACTTAACCCATGGATGTAATGAAGACAAACTATTGTTTTCACTTATTTGACCATCAACGTGCATATATCAGTTAATCACGTGTAATAACAGGTCTCTGGTTTGACGATCCTTCTGAAATGAATTGAGAACAAATATCGTAAGATATCCCATCCTCGCTGTCGCTGGCCGTATTTTTCAAGGACTAAATACCAAGTCCGTGGTTGGAGGCCTAGCAGTCGAATTGCTGTAATCTACAAATATCAAAAAACAAAATCTTGCCTTATAAACGTGACCGTTGTGTAGACTTCCTGAAGTTATTAAACAGCGCCGTCTATTGAAGGTGAAAGATCATCAAAGACAACGCGGATAGTCCGTACATGCAGAAGTCATGCAAAACGGTAAAAACATATCTACAATGTATTGTCGTTTAAAATCGAATAATCCAGTAGAATCTATTACAGTTTCAGCAAAATATAAAGTCTAGCGCACACAACTCGGCCGAGATTCACGTGTCACACCTACGTAACAGTTTTGGTGCTCTCGATCTGCTATCAATACACAGACACATATGTCGAGATTTCTCCGTTGTAAGTGAAAACAAAAACCGTAATAAAACTTTGTGTGGGACATTTAATAATTCCAGTAAATACATCTCTCAGAAGATAGTCATACGGTTTTACAAGGTGATTTTAATTCACTTAGCAGCACATCTAGATACCTACCGATATGTACCCACAGCAAACGCAGCGCGGAATCGGGGACGACGTCCCCGGCTGTACATCAATGGATTTTGATTTCAACTAAAATAATAATGGATGGAAATGAAAACAAAACAGCCATAAATCAGTTGGTTCATGTACATTTAATAATTCCATGGTCGTCAAGAGCTATGGTTCAGCTAAACTTACAGTGTGTTCCCACGTGTCACACCTACGTAACAGTGGTGCTCTCGATCTGCTATCAATACACAGACACATATGTCGAGATCTCTCCGTTGGAAGTGAAAACAAACACCGTAATACAACTTTGTGTGTGACATTTTAATAATTCAGGTAAATACATCTCTCAGAAGATATTCATATGGTTTTACAAGGTGATTTTAATTCACTTAGCAGCACATCTAGATACCTACCGATATGTACCCACAGCAAACGCAGCGCTGAATCGGGGACGACGTCCCCGGCTGTACATCAAAGGATTTTGATTTCAACTGTAAAAATAGTGGATGGAAATGAAAACAAAACAACCATAAATCAGTTGGTTCATATACATTTAATAATTCCATGGTCGTCAAGAGCTATGGTTCAGCTAAACTTACAGCGCGTTCACTGTATGAAGCCTTTACTTGCCATCGTCACGGGGCACGTTTGACACACAGGTGAACGCGCTCAGCCGTGACGAGGCCATCGGCAAGTATTCTGAAACAGATGAACGATTTATAGTTACTAGCGGTCTACTTTTACCAATTAAACCAAATTATATATAATTAGTGGTAATTACTAAATTGTACTGGAAAGAATAAACAGCTAGTGGTAAGAGTGATAAATCCGTGGAAAGACTATTAAAGCAGTGGTAATAGGAAACATTTTGCGGAAATATAAAAAATACAGTGGAAACTACTAAAAACCTCTGGTAGGTTAAGCCAAAAGTGGTAGGAATTTCCACTTTGGCGAGCGAATTTCCACTTTTCTAATCCCTAGTGTATATCAAGTCAATTATTTTACATACAAATTTTGGCCTACAATGTGACATGCATGGGACAGCAAAGGATACAACACATAGAGTATGTAGTGTAGCCAAAAAGACAGATACATGTACAATATAATAATGTGCATAATGAGATCGTATCTTTACAAGTGAAGCACATGTACTCGTATTCTTTACAATACAATTGACAACATAAGTATACGTACTACAATGTACTGGCAAACTGCATAAGACCTTGATCACAGGTCAAGACTAGGTTCAGAAAACTAAATATCTGTATAAACAATACTATATTCTCTGATTGTTATATTCAATTACCAGGTAACTTAACGGAAATTTAAAGGCAAGTTAAAAAATGTTATATTATTAGCTCACAAATGTTTCTGATGATATAACTATAGCGTGCTTCCATCAGTCTTTATTTTTTTTTAAATAATGACTCCACAAAATCGATCATATGTTCCGGGTTATGTAAAATTTTATACTGTAGATCAGAGACATAGATATAGAGTGGGGGTACGTAATTTCGCACACTTTCGGTATGTATTTAAATACATTTCCATCAAATCAATTTCAAATCAAGAAAGAATACCTCACATTGTTAGATGTACAAATGCTTCGTAACATACAAGTGTGCAACCTGATATGCGCACACGTATCACTGCGCATGGGAGCTGTTGTTAACTTGTGTTTATTGCTGGGTTTGAAGACGATCGGGAACGTAATTTCGCACACCCATCTAACTTATTTAATTTTGTTGGTAAAAATAGTTTCCAGTCATCTTGTAGACAAACAACATCCTAAACTAAGATTAAGCCCAATGCCATGATTAAAAAAATCTTTAAAAACAAAATAATGTGAAATTAGAAAGTGTTAATTGAGCGCCATTTTAGCTTTAAATAATGACCGCTCCCTACGGAGGTAATGTAAACAAGGCGGTGAAAATGACGGGGTGTCTACAGGTCAGCGCTGCTATAAGTTATACTTAAGTGGATTTGTATTCAGTTTTGTTTATAATCTGATCAAATAATATTTTCCCTAAATATTTGCAAATTCAAATGCCAATCAACAACTGGGATTATTTTAAATGAAATATTTAATCATCCGGTATCAATTTTATCGGAAGAGAGTCGTATCAATTAAAATTTGTTTTCAAAACGAACTTTATCTGAAAAGATATACTTAAAATGGCAAATGTTCCACTAAAGGTTGGCATTAGTCAACATATAAACAAAAAAGCACAGTCCTCGACCACTTAGAGGAAAAACGCAAAAAATCGTCAGGTGTGCGAATTTACGTACTGTGCGAAATTACGTACCCTTGCTCTATATCTCTGTCAAGTCTGTGTAGATCTACGTTAAATATTGGCCGAAATATATTTTTATCTCGTATCAAAAATAGGGAAATACAATACCTAATTTCACAAAATCAAATACAACTGAATACTTTTATTCGACGGTTCTTTTTTTTCGTTTTCCCCTCAAAAATATAGTATATACATGTACGTATCCCCCATTGTGGGCCCCTTTCCAGCCCGACGAGTTGCCGGTGCCTACCTGAAACTCACTCGTGCCAGTTTAGAGTTATAGTCTATATGCTTACCCTCAAAATCCCCAGTGTCGGCAACCACAACAGTCAAATCTCTGAGCTGGTCCAAAGCTGTTAGAGCTTGACGTTTTGTTTGGGGCTCAGACATTTTGACTTAAAAGAGATAACCAAGCCGCTGCTAGAATGTATATCCTCCTTATGAAGTTGCCGGAAGTTTGTTTTGGAAAGGGTGCTCTGTGACGTAACGGCTTTAGGGAGAAGTCATTATTAATCTAAACGCACGTTTTTTAAAGATATACATGTAAACTTCGATTCATTACCCTAACACATTCACGTACATCTTTGTACGTCCCCCGAACACAATAAAAAATTTTTATACAATATATATGTTCCTGATCTAGAGTCTAATTGACAATTATTTTTTTGATAATAGAATAATCATAAATATAAACTTGCAGTTCAGTATACGCAGTTATCAATGATCCAGGGCAATATGTGGCCGAATGATGAGTGTGGAGCCTTTTTTTGTATGCAAGTTTTTCATTACCAAAGTTGCAGCAATTTCCCGACTTTACCCTTTGACCTTTATGAAGTTATATCACATGTGATATAGACGTCTCTGATGCGACCTAGACATGTAAGATATCCCAAAATATTTAAGACAAAATCGTATCCGCCACATATAGTTTTAAAACTTACACAGTGGCTATACATGCCACAGAACTAAGATAAATTTAATTTGTTAAAAAAGGAAGAAAGGAAAACAGACGTGAAGGTCATGTACAGTAGCTATAGGCTATCCTAATTGAAATTGTAAACCATCTATTGCTTAAGTCAATACCTGTCACAACGTTAACTTGATCTGAAACAGCAACTATACCAACTATAGCTGCACCTGGTTGTGACAAAATATTTAAACATGTTCTGTAGTAATTTAAGTATAGTTACAAACGACAGAATACAATATAATTAATTGATTTTAAGGGATTTCGGAAAAACTTCAAGTGATATAATGATATTATTTTTTATGTTAATTTATTTTTTAACTTCTACAGTTTATTATTTTAGCGAGTTTAAAGGAAGTTGAGAGATAGATCAGATATGTCGTTCACTTGAAAAACTATCCCGACCTAGAAAGACAAGCTTTATAGCCAAAGAATCAGCAATAACATGGGGAGAGAGTGTATGTTATGAATTCGAAGACGTATTGAATAATACCCTGAACGATCCCTTTCCCAACTCGGAATTCACTCTATCGCGCCTCGGTCGTCGATGGTGGTGTCACTCATACATGTAGTTATTTGGTTGGTTTTCATTCTGTCGTCCCACAGAGTAATATAACGACGATCTCCTTTAGTCGCTATGAAATAATGATAATCTTTGTCCTGTCACCACTCACGGAGAGGGTGGTGTATCGTCCGCCAGACAACACGTGTAAGGGGGGGGGGGGGGGGGGGGGGGGGGGGGGGGAGAGAGCGGAGCGAAGATGATCTTATTTCGCTCAGCGGAAAAAATGCGCTCCGAGGGCTGACATAACGAAGAATATCGCTATTTCGCAGCGATGTACCGTAGAACGACAGGGTGAAGAATATCTATATTGTTTGACTGCCAAAAAACGACAGAACGAAGATTATCGTTGGTCTAAGTATATTAACTAAAATATGTCGTGGTTTTGCAGTCGGAAGCAACATGATCGATAAGCGGGACGTTTGTTTGGTTATTTGGCGTAAGATTTTAACTATTAGTATTATTTCGTTATGTCATTGTGAAAGGGTGATTTATAACAGACGAAATAACGACATGACGCATATCAGCCATTATTTGCATTTAAACGAGCATTACTAATCAAACCAAAATATTTTACCTTTCTTTTTCAAATGCCGTTTAACTTGTTTACAATAATAGTGTTTGTTCTATTAATCCATAATTTTGGAGCTAATTTTACAACAAAAGAAAGAAAACGAATTTTCTAGGAGATTTGTCAACACCTATATGTACCCGCAGTATACAGGGATACTTACCAGTTAAGGTACCTACAAATACACTTTTGTATATGGTTCAACAAGCATGTACCTTGTGCCATCAGGCTACTCATACACATGTAAAACTGAAGGAGGCTATATATATGTATGTGTTTCGTTTTTAGGTCGTACAGCTATTGAAATTACAACTATCGGGTAATTTTACACTGGTAAATGTATGTGCAGTCATGCGACATTGTCATATAATAGATTTTAGTAAATACCTACAACCAACTGTAAAGTTACAAAATTTAGTTAGAAAATATAACTGAGGAAATTCCTATTGAAGTTTTACCGTGAATCTATGTTAAATACTCTTAATCAAATCTTCAACCCGGATCCTGTTTGGAGCATTGAGATCATATGTTTTAACAATTAAGTTTCAATTCTAACGCAAATATTTCTAAAATGTTTAAAGATTAAAGATACTTAGAGATATTTTGCATCGTTATATGTTTTCACTGAATACAAAATAAGAATTCAATAATTCTGAATAATTAAGAAGACCACCCACGTTTTTCGGATTACACGAGCAGGTTTGCATGTGTACAGCCTCCGCACCAGTGATGCAGACAGCCATTGGCCGCATTGCAGTAAACATACCTTCAAAGTCGCCCGTGTCTGCCACAATAGTGGTGAAGCCCTTCATTTGTTCCAACACATTAGCCATTTTGGAAATATTTAGCGACTATGACAGCTGTTATGAATCTTAGAAATGTCGATATGTCACAGGATTTCCGACGTTTACTTAGGAAGATTCTTCAGTCAATATACCGGCCCGGTACATGCGCAGACGATACACAGCCACCGGTACACAACATTATAGCGTCGTTCAATTTGTTATGATGACTATGCATATATATCTCCGAGATATAAGTAACACATTAGGTGTTTGATATCTGAAGATAAAAAAAAGTTAATTTGTTAACTGTAAAGTCAGTGACTTGGGCATTTCTTCTTATTTTTCATATGAGTCATTAAACAAGAAATCTTTCAAAATAGAACAAAGTGCTTGAATTGACGTTACTAAAGATGGATATCTTATTTGACGATAACTTGACACACCATCGGCAGTATTTAAGGCCATCTAACACGAAAAATAAACACAGGATACCCAGGATACCCCTAACACATGACCTTAGTCTATTTCTCTAAAGGTCATGCCTCATTATAAAAATAAACACAGGATACCCCTAACACGTGACCTTAGTCTATTTCTCTAAAGGTCATGACTCATTTTAAAAAGAAACACAGGATACCCCTAGCACGTGACCTTAGTCTATTTCTCTAAAGGTCATGACTCATTATAAAAATAAACACAGGATACCCCTAACACGTGACCTTAGTCTATTTCTATAAAGGGCATGCCTCATTATAAAAATAAACACAGGGTACCCCTAACACGTGACCTCAGTCTATTTCTCTAAAGGTCATGATTCATTATGAAAATAAACCGGATACCCCTAACACGTGACCTTAGTCTATTTCTATAAAGGTCATGCCTCATTTTAAAAATAAACACAGGATACCCCTAACACGTGACCTTAGTTTATTTCTCTAAAGGTCATGACTCATTATAAAAATAAACACAGGATACCCCTAACACGTGACCTTAGTATTTCTCTAAAGGTCATGACTCATTATAAAAATAAACACAGGATACCCCTAGCACGTGACCTTAGTCTATTTCTCTAAAGGTCATGACTCATTATAAAAATAAACACAGGATACCCCTAACACGTGACCTTAGTCTATTTCTATAAAGGGCATGCCTCATTATAAAAATAAACACAGGGTACCCCTAACACGTGACCTCAGTCTATTTCTATAAAGGTCATGATTCATTATGAAAATAAACCGGATACCCCTAACACGTGACCTTAGTCTATTTCTATAAAGGTCATGCCTCATTTTAAAAATAAACGCAGGATACCCCTTACACGTGACCTTAGTCTATTTCTCTAAAGGTCATGCCTCATTATGAAAATAAACACAGGATTCCCCTGACATGTGACCTTAGTCTATTTCTCAAAGGTCATGCCTCATTTTAAAAATAAGCACAGGATACCCCTGACATGTGACCTCAGTCTATTTCTCTAAAGGTCATGCCTTATTGTAAGTGATTCTCATTTCCACTCTATATGAAGATAATCAAAGATCCCCAGGGGTCACACATACACTACAACCGTAACCCCTGGGGAATCGAGGATGAGATCGACTGTTACCTTAACATATCTTCAAAGATCGATTATGACCTAATAAATAGAGATCGATCTCTCACCAATCAACGTATTAAACACCTATGATTCCATGTGATTACATTGTCCGTGTAATGATTTAAATATAAAAATACGAAAATAGCAGCATCAATTAACTACCCGTGTTTTTGCTGTCTTTGGTTACCAACTACAAGTATGGTTTTAGACCACTGTCACCTGAATTTCTAACAGCTGTGCAGCGCACATTTGAAATCCAATCGTTTTTTTCTAGTTTAGTTTAAACATATTTTATTTGAAAAATTCAAATGAAATTGGACACAAGTTATACAACTTAGTAACGTCCTCTTTCATAAACTATTATACAATGGTACATACATGGCAGCATTTTATGTGGAAATTTGATATATACATATATTTAGATAGAGTTTTTTTCTTGATATACATGTCTACTCTGCTGTCTCGATAGACATAACTACTCTGTTGTCTCGATAGACATATCTACTCTGCTGTCTCGATAGACATAACTACCCTGCTGTCTCGATAGACATAACTACTCTGCTGTCTCGATAGACATAACTACTCTGCTGTCTCGATAGACATATCTACTCTGCTGTCTCGATAGACATAACTACCCTGCCGTCTCGATAGACATAACTACCCTGCCGTCTCGGTAGATATAACTACCCTGCCGTCTCGATAGACATAACTACTCTGCTGTCTCGATAGACATATCTACTCTGCTGTCTCGATAGACATATCTTCTCTGCTGTCTCGATAGACATAACTACTCTACTGTCTCGATAGACATAACTACTCTGCTGTCTCGATAGACATAACTACTCTGCTGTCTAGATAGACATAACTACTCTGCTGTCTCGATAGACATAACTACTCTGCTGTCTCGATAGACATAACTACTCTGCTGTCTAGATAGACATATCTACTCTGCTGTCTCGATAGACATAACTACTCTGCTGTCTCGATAGACATATCTACTCTGCTGTCTCGATAGACATATCTACTCTGCTGTCTCGATAGACATAACTACTCTGCTGTCTCGATAGACATATCTACTCTGCTGTCTCGATAGACATAACTACTCTGCTGTCTCGATAGACTCTTGATAACAATATCTAGCTGATCTCTTTTAAATATGTCTTCAAAATCAAAGGCTCACGTTAAGCCGTGACGTTGGTACTAGACATAGAGAATGACCAATCGCTAGACTGGAGCTTATTAAGTGCTAGCTATGATGGTACTGGGTCTGTTGACTTTAGAACGCGATATGCTTATGACGAGTAGTTTGTGCTTTCATCGATTTGCCAATCATGAAGTGATAAAAAATCCATACGACTCCAGAGCTGTACACGCTTGTTAACGTTTTCTGCGCCTTTTGAAATATGGATTTATTTCAAAACCTGGTTGGAGTTCTAGCTCCTGATATTAATGCCCGCATCTAATGTGGTCCCTATAATACTGTGATATAATATTTGAAATGGGTAATGCTTATTAGGGTCACCTCTAGCCTGAATGATAACAGCCGGAAGATATCCCACATATACACACTCCATCTACATGTACATATGAAAGTCACTCGACACGATATCACGGATATGTGTAAGTTCCGGACATGCTCAACATGACAGTGATGCTTGGATAATCTTATACTCCGGAAACTCATCTGTACGTCACACGGCTCGTGTATATAGCCACCATACCTTGTAGTGCATTTTTGTATTAATTATTTAATACTTCGTTCGTTCTGTACAAATATTTTTGGTGTTTATTTTCGATTATAAACATTTTAAAGAAATTGCATGTTCTTTATCTACAGTAGCCCAGACGGTAAAGCATCAGGCAATACGATCCCAGGTGAAGGCCCGAGTTGCGTTTAGTTCCATTCCTACTAACTGGTGTGGTTTGTGTTGCTTAAGAATCAGAAATCACGGACCTTTCTCACTCTGTGTAGTCGTGGTCATGTTCTTCGCCAAGACACTTTAATGGCTCTGGTAGCATGCGACGGACCTCCCATATGCTGTTCAGTCGTCGGAGGTATCCACAAGCTACTACAAAGAAATTTCCGCACCAAAATGACGATGCCTGTTGACAAGGCGATACATAAAGAATATAGAGTATCTATTGTAAGCGGTTTTGTAGTTTAGTTTATGTACATGTAAATAAAACGATGTTCTTCAAAGACAGTAACAATGTAAAGATGATATTTCATATTTCGTATTTATAGAAAAAGAATATTATTGAAATTTACCAAGTATATAACAACAAGGATATAGTAGGAGTAGGAGCTAGTATTTTTTCTATAAATACTAACTAGATGCAGACGCCTGTGTTCTAAATAGATGTTATGTGTATACAAGTCCTAAGTTCTACATAAAACTGCACAGATACATTAAACACTCTATGTATGGAAATATGTTAGCATTAATTTGAGGATGAGTCTACCTGTAACGAGAATGTATACTGTATGGAATCCTATCTTCAAGTCACGTTTTCTTTATTCATTTAAGTATTAAGTATCCCAGGACGGGATATAATATCAAAAGTAACACAAACATCCGTGTTTGTATTTAGGATATCGTGGAGAACACATTTCACAGGTAACAATAGATTAAATACTTCAGTTTTCTGTGAGTGGGCGTAAACACGCACATCTGATTATAGAAGCGAGACATTTTCACTTTAACACGAAATCATGACATAATACACACTCCGCTATACAAACAAAGACAAAATGCACGCTCTACTACAAAATACACACTCGTCTAAACCAACGACAGACAAAATACACTCTCGTCTAAACCAACGACATACAAAATACAATCGTCTACACCAACGACAGACAAAATACACACTCGTCTACACCAACGACAGACAAAATACACAATCGTCTACACCAACGACAGACAAAATATACACTCGTCTACACCAACGACAGACAAAATACATATTCGTCAACACCAACGACAAAAACAGACAAAATATACACTCGTCTACACCAACGACAGACAAAATAATCATTCGTCTACACCAACAACAAAAACAGACAAAATATACACTCGTCTACACCAACGACAGACAAAATACATATTCGTCTACACCAACGACAGACAAAATATACACTCGTCTACACCAACGACAGACAAAATACATATTCGTCTACACTAACGACAGACAAAATACATGCTCGTCTAAACCAACGACAGACAAAATACACAATCGTCTACACCAACGACAGACAAAATACACACTCGTCTACACCAACGACATACAAAATACAATCGTCTACACCAACGACAGACAAAATACACACTCGTCTACACCAACGATCGACAGACAAAATATACACTCGTCTACACTAACGACAAACAAAATACACACTCGTCTAAACCAACGACAGACAAAATACACGCTCGTCTACACCAACGACAGACAAAATACACACTCGTCTACACCAACGACAGACAAAATACACACTCGTCCACACCAACGACAGACAAAATACACACTCGTCCACACCAACGACAGACAAAATACACACTCGTCCACACCAACGACAGACAAAATACACACTCGTCCACACCAACGACAGGCAAAATAGATCCATCGCGCACCTGCTTGGACTTGATATATGATTTTTAATGTGTTCAATGCCGACGTTATTTATAATTTATATTTATGATTTGATTGATGCCAAATTAGAAACGCACATTTTAACATACTCGACTGTTCAGTGTCTACTTTATTCAGAATTAGAATTTATTAATTAGAAGTCGATGGTCATGTCATTAACCAAATTATATAAAATATCGTATATATATAATCACTTTTATACTTAATAAGATATCTTGTATAATAAATAATTAAAGTACTGAATCAACATTGCCCCAATAGATAAATGACAACTTGGCTTGTCATAAATGTCTGCTATATTTGTCCGGCGACATTTCACGTGACATAAAAGAAATCGAGTAAAACTAGAATGACGCATATCCAGTATTGAGGATATTGACATTTGATAGTTTACCCTGTATCACTTTCATCAAAGTTTAACAAGTCAACACGAATCCGTGTACCTGCTCGGTAGAGTGAGACTTCTATAACTGAATTTTCTCATTAGAAAATGTAAACCTTTTAAGCCTATCTTTACCTTCCTTTGCCACGCTTTACTTAACAGGTCGATCTTACCACTTACCTTCAGACATTAAAGGCATCTTAGCGGTAACAAAACTCCAAATTAATGTTAACACGACATGTAATTGACGCTTCATTGCCTGTGACAACTCTCCGTCTTTATTATAGGTCGCCTCCGTCCCCGGACCTTTTTATCAAAATGTTTTTTGAGAATGATACGGGGGAACCAAAAGGATATATAGATTCAAATTCGTAAAGGTTATACCGTGTGGTTAACAATATGTATTGTTATTGTAGTTACTGAATTTCGAGGAGTTCAAGATAAATGGAAGTCACAGGATCGATCTACGATATACACGTGAAAAATAATATGAATGTTTTCGCCGTCATAATCTTAATTAAAGCGATATTGGCGGTACTTTTCCGCCAACTCATTAAGACCATACTGATGATACGTGTAATTACTTACCGAATTTCAACGTACAAAAGTCGCATTCCTCGCATGACATTCAAGGTAAAGGAAAGTAGCATGCATAAGGCGATAAAAACGGACAATGCATATGTGAAGATATATCGTGGATACTGTTCAAGATTCTAAATAGAGAGCTATTGATCAGCTTAGAGTGGTAAATACATAATAATCAAAAGGCGTCTATATATAGGGCAACGAATCAAATATAGTTTAGTAACTATCATTGATTTTAACAAGTAAGTTACAATTCATTAGAATGACAAGTATGTAAATCATCATTTCAAACGTACAAACGTACCATCCCCCTGTATACAGTATGTTATTGTAACCATAACGAATTAGTGATATCACTAGCTGGGTTTGTTCATTTATGCGGACGAACCGGAATACACTCCAAATTTTGGCAATTATTATATATAGAGGATATTGAATGGTTTCCCGTTTAATATCGCATATATTTCACGAGTATGACAGAATATCGATATTTTCACGAGTGCGAAGCACGAATGAAAAATATCGAAATATTCTGTCATACCAGTGAAATATATGTTATATTTAACGGGAAACCATTCAATTTTCTTTTTATTGCATTTCATAAACTTAAAAACAAAATTAAAAATATGAAACTTTAATAGTGTCAAAAAGTGCGGGAATCAGTAATGACGTCATCTTTTTGTGACGTTACTCCACGTCAACTTGACGGCGCCATTTTGGAAGCACTGATCAACCCAATTTAAGCGTTTTCTGCTGTTATAGAAGAATCTGTACATGAATAGCTAACGTCAAGTGAGTATTTTGTCAAAAACTAGTCTGAAAATTTCAGAAATACAGCAAAATAACCAATTTATCTATCTCCGCTTCGATTGAAAAAATTGGCAAGTTTCAACGAGGTGAATACAAAGGTCCGCTCTGATTGGCTAAAAACGGAAAACTTATATTTTTACTGCAAACTTATTTTTTCACTGCAAAATCTTATATTTTCACAGCTCATCGCTGCAGTGAAACTATAGGTTTTATTAGTTTGATTTTCTATATTTCACTGGCAAAAATGCAATAAATAAGATTTTTTTAGATTTTTTTTTTAGCTCTTTTCGAGATCTCCTCAGATAAACAGCAATCCCTTAAGTTATTGATTGCATATGGTGTTTAATATTGTGATACATGTACATGATGTATGGCTTAAACCTACAAGATTTCTATTTTCTTAGGGCATTTTAAAGTTGGGTCAAGGATTTTTGATAGATCGAGTTATTGTAACGATGAGCAGTGAAAATATAACATTTTGCAGTGAAAATATAAGTTTTGCAGTGAAAATATAAGTTTTCCTTTTTTGACCAATCAGAGCGGACCTTTTTATTCACCTCGTTGAAATTTGCCAATTTTTCCAACCGAAGCGGAGATAGATAAATTGGTTATTTTGCTAGCTGTATTTCTGAAATTTTCAGACTAGTTTTTGGCAAAATACTCACTTGGTTTAAACAGTATTTTATTTTGTAAACAGCAAAGTTGTACACATTACATGAATGTAAGGATTCGAAAACAAGTCTAAAGCTTATGTTAATTCGTCTCCTTATAAAAGAAATAGCAAAATATATACAGGCGACGGTAAGTCAAAAGAGCATGGATATGGTAAGTTTAATACAAAGTTTAAACCAGAAAAATTAGGTAATAATGAAAATCATAATTCAAAATCTTAATCCATGTCCCAACTGTGTCAGTACCAGTATGTACATGATACATGTTGGCGCGTATTCTATTTAATACATTATTATGATAAACATGTTATATATATATGTATTATATTTAGAGATATGATGCCATTGAAAGGCAGATAAAGCTCCAAGAATCACCCGATCGAGCTCTTGATATACGATATCAATTTGAGAAGCGTCTGCTTTCTAGAATAAAACATTGAACAGTAAGGAATATATCTTCATTTTGATCTGGAAGAAGAGTACTGTCCCCACAGAGAGCAGACTTTAAGTTAACATTATAAGGGAGGGTATCTATTGTTTCTCTTCTAATACGAGTATATTGGGGACAATGAAAGAGGAAATGTTCAGGAGATTCTACTTCACCGCAGCGACAAAGAGGATTATCAGTAATATTTTTGGGAAAGAGGTGTTGTGAGAGACTGCTACAGCCAAGTCGTAATCTGCTATGGTATATCTGACCTAATCTACTTCCACTGTTGTAATATTTTGGAACTTGTACCTTATTTCTAGACAGATATGATTTAAACTGTGGAACCGTTAGGTTTTGTACATGTTCAGGCAATGCATTCCATTCGCGAATGACACAAGGAAGAAATGAGTTGAAATATGTAAAATACTCACTTGACGTTAGCTATTCATGCACAGCTTCTCCTATAACAGCAGAAAACGCTCAAATTGCGTTAATCAGTCCTTGCAAAACATGGCACCGTCAAGTTGACGTGGAGTAACATCACAAAGAGATGACGTCATTACTGACTCCCGCACTTTTTGACTATTAATTTTTCGATATTTTCAATTTTCAAGTATATGAAATGCAATAAAAAGAAAATTGAATTGTTTCCCGTTAAATATAACATATACTTTTTTTTATATTAAACTGGAAACCATTCAATATATCCTCTATTTATTATTGCCTCCTTTTCAGTTTTTCAACCTTTATTCTTCTTCTCAAAGGCTTTGACCAATCTCCTTGAAACTTACGTTAAGTTTATTATATATTATTAATTATATCGTGCAGGACAACTAGGGTAGTTTTATTCAACATTTTTGAAAACTGTTTCATTTTTTAAAATTTTAATCCTGGCTGGAGGGTCTCCTCACTTTTCATTATTCATATGATTTAAAAAAAAAAAAACCTTCATAGAACTTAGTGGGGATTTTTTTAATAATGGCATAGTTAATTGTGTTTTTTCTGGTGGTATTTTGTTTTCACAGTTTTGATACAGGGTATGATACATTGTATTTTATAATAATTCCATTTTTTAAATGTAATATTATAAGCACTATATATATTATTTTTACATGGGACGGACATTTTTACTCCACTATGTGCAGAAGTCTTGACGTACTGTACTTTTGCTGCACATGTAATACACATGTACTTCTTGAATACATGTGTACTAGAAGTATACACCAAGGCCACCACGTTAACGCACCAGAAAGCCAAAGCATATATATGATAGGTTACAAATACACAGGCTTACAAATAATGATTTCTCCCCTACTTTCAATGCGCATGCGTATTATTATACCTTGTCAACTTCCTGACCATGCTGTCGTTGTCGATGAAGGAGGTAAGTGTCAACTCAACACTTGTTTATCAGTTTATTAACTGTATATTGTTATCAACATCTTAAGAGTAGTAATGGCGATTTACTTCCAATAGCGTCAGCAAATATATATAGGCTATACTGCTTGAAATGCATTAGAATCAAAGCACCGGCTTTTCAGCCGATCTTCATAAACAGTAAACAAACCTAATTGACAGACGATCGCGAGGAGAGTACCTGTGAAACAAACTGATATAATATAACCTAATGCTTCTCCTTCCCAATTATTTTCATATCAGAATTGAATGCCAGTAAATATTTATATGTAATCTTTGCAAAGAAGCGCCACAAAAAGTCTACCATGGATGAAGGATATCAAGAAGGATGAAAGCACAGGGGCATGTCTAGTTTTATATTAAAAATTAGCCAGAAACACCAGTATATAATGACAAGGGAAGTTTCCGATCGCCACTGAAATTTTGACATATGTTTTCCAACTGATTTTTTTCCGTACAAAATCACCACCTACCTACATAATTCTACCACCGATCTCTTCATGCCCAGAAGACTTCAATCTATCGGTTCATATACGTTTTATATATATGTAACATTCATCGTAATTGTTGGAATCCAACTTTAATCAGGACTTGCGACAAGATTTCCAGCTTCCCAATTGCTTGCTTAATATGGTACTTTTCATAGTACTGTTTTAATTCAACTCCAGTTTCACCCCAATATTGTAAAAATAAACTAATTAGATAACACAAGATATCACGGGATGAAACAAAAATAAACATGTAGTACAGACGATATAAAATCTATCTTTTGTATTATAGGCACTGATTCGCCTGAAAGATGGCAGTTTATCAGCAAAAGAACTTTGTGAGAAGTGTGTTGACAGAGCTGTAAAGACAAGGGAGATAAATGCCATTATCACTCCAAGGTACAGCCAGGCTAGGAAACAGGCTGAGAAGGCAGCCCAAACATGGTCCAGGACAGGTAATTTATAATAAATAAACATAGCCATATATTTTTTGTTAGATTTGATATTAAACATATATAATCGTGAATAAGTTAAATGAAGGATTAAATCTTTGTTTTTATTGATTTCATAGGGGAATGATTGCCAAGTTGCCTGTTGGTTTTGAGACAAATTTAAAAACATCCAATTTTGTAAAATTTCATGATGCCTATATTTAAGACAACAGCCGTCTTTCTTTTGTCCGTTTAGATACTGAACAAGTTTAAGGCAGACCGGGTCTTTTTAAAATTTACATGATGTTGAAATTACAGGCAAGCCATCAACATCAGCCAGGAAGCTTGAGGGGCTTCCCATTGTAGTCAAAGACAATTTCTGTACAAAGGGTGTACGTACTACCTGTGCCTCCCACATGTTAGAGAACTATGTGCCACCTTACTCTGCAACAGTGGTTCAACGACTCCTTGATCAAGGGGCTGTACTCATGGGCAAGAGCAACATGGACGAATACGGAATGGGGTAAGGAAATTAATGCTGAAAATTTCAACAGTTAAGAAATACACATTTGAGACAGGTTATATTCTCCAGATTAAGGAATTCACATCTTCTTTATGATTACTCACTACATAGATGGACCAGGGTTATAGAGAATATGTGGTTAGTGTCTTAAAATGTAAGGTGTATTTTGGCATGGGACAGAAAGACGAAAGTGGCGAGCCATGGCGAGCCACTTTTGTCTTTCTGTGCCGAGCCAAAAATACAGCTTATGTTTTAAGACACTGACCATGTATTCTTTTTATCCTGCAACAGTCATCAGTGAAACAATATCAACAATGTTTGTGAAATATGTTTGCCTTTGAAACATTCTTTCACTTGGAAATAGGTCAGTCGAATTGTTGCACATTCTAAGATTCTAAAATGCAGCTGTTTCCTGTCAGTGCAGAATACAGCAAAAACATATGTGGTAGGTGTATTCTGACAAGGTGGATGCATGGTGCAGGACAAATTTATTTATTTTCAACTTAAGCTTTCGGATGAATAATTTGGGGGGAAAAATAAAAAAAAAAAAAAAGAGAAAATTTTGTCTATCTATTCTGTGACAAATTTCTTCCTTAGCATGACTCAGGCACTGTTAGTTCTCTGTATTATAGAGATATACTCTAGTGATATATTTTATAGTAATGTCTTTAACTTTGTACAGGTCTGGTAGTGTAGATAGCATATTTGGCCCAGTACGAAATCCATGGCAATATGAGTTTACAAATACACAGACATCCTCTGATGGAAATACCTCGACCACTAACCCACTGACGCCCTCACAGTCCTCCAGGGAGGCTGTAGGCAACAGGGGATTCCATAAATCTGTACACTCAGAGACAGAGGCTGAAGACTCCAGGGATGAGGGAGAGTGGCACGTTGCCGGGGGTAGCTCAGGAGGTAGTGCAGCAGCTGTAGCTGCAGGAGTATGTTTTGGGTAAGTCCAAAAGTACCTGTACAAAATTAATTGGTTAATCAATAAATACAAGATTGCATTCCTCGTGTAACTGTTGATACATGATTACATACAAAATTCAATCTTGTTTTTTCTTGTATGGAAGCTATAGGATGAAAAGACTTTGTATCCCCCATAATTCTTTCCATCTGTCCATCATACTTTCCATCATTCACAATTTCTAGATAATAATTTAAGTTGAAATGTACCAATCAAACTCAAACTTCATACATTGCATCCTTATTAGGAATGTTTGTATGGAGTTTCTTTTGGGGTTAAGAGGAAGAAAAACAGTTGAAATAAAATACTTGTTTATGGAAAGTCTATAGTGAATCTGTTTGTACACTACTGATATAGTAATCAAGTGTTTGTTTATATGCTATAATAAACACATGTTCCTGTAATTACTTCTTTCATTACCATACAGTTCTTTCTGTCTGTCAATACTCTTTGCCTTTCACCTAGACAGCCAGGGTTCGATTCCCTGATCATATGTGAAAAGGTATGGGGTCACCTGCCGACCACGTGGGTTTTCCCTCTGGGTTCTCCAGTTTCCTCCCACAGTAAGACCTCTCACACTCTTCAATATTGGACAACAAGCTTGATAGATATAAGTTTATATATCAAACTTGTTTCGCAATGGTTGTAAAAAAAATAAGTTTATATTTTACATTAACTCTTTTACCAAGATAAGATATGAAGTAAATTACACCTGTTTCAGTGCCCTGGGGTCGGATACTGGTGGATCTACACGTAATCCGTCCTCCTACTGCGGAGTCGTGGGACTGAAGTCTTCCTACGGCCTTCTATCGAGACATGGATTGATCCCTCTAGTCAACTCACTGGAAGTACCGGGCATCATTGCTAGATCTGTAGATGATGTCAACACACTACAAAGTAAGTAGGATGTACTCTCATGAGGTTTTGGGGACACACTACCATTGTAGTGATGGTGTAGAGAGCTGTACCATGTCATGTTAGGTACCATACCATTGTAATGATGTGGTAGAGAGCTGTACCATGTCATGTTAGGTACAATACCATTGTAATGATGTGGTAGAGAGCTGTACCATGTCATGTTAAGTACAATACCATTGTAATGATGGGGTAGAGAGCGGTACCATGTCATGTAAAGTACCATACCATTGTAATGATGGGGTTGAGAGCTGTACCATGTCATGTTAGGTACCATGTCATGTTAAGTACAATACCATTGTAATGATGGGGTAGAGAGCTGTACCATGTCATGTTAAGTACCTACCATGTCATGTTAAGTACCATACCATTGTAATGATGGTGTAGAGAGCTGTACCATGTCCCGTTAAGTACCATGTCATGTGTAATGATGGTGTAGAGAGCTGTACCATGTCCCGTTAAGTACCATGTCACGTGTAATGATGGTGTAGAGAGTTGTACCATGTCATGTTAGGTACCATGTCATGTTAAGTACCATACCATTGTAATGATGGGGTTGAGAGCTGTACCATGTCATGTAAAGTACCATACCATTGTAATGATGGGGTTGAGAGCTGTACCATGTCATGTAAAGTACCATACCATTGTAATGATGGGGTTGAGAGCTGTACCATGTCATGTTAGGTACAATACCAGTGTAATGATGGGGTTGAGAGCTGTACCATGTCATGTTAGGTACAATACCATTGTAATGATGTGGTAGAGAGCTGTACCATGTCATGTAAAGTACCATACCATTGTAATGATGGGGTTGAGAGCGGTACCATGTCATGTTAGGTACAATACCATTGTAATGATGTGGTAGAGAGCTGTACCATGTCATGTAAAGTACCATACCATTGTAATGATGGGGTTGAGAGCGGTACCATGTCATGTTAGGTACCATGTCATGTTAGGTACAATACCATTGTAATGATGTGGTAGAGAGCTGTACCATGTCATGTTAAGTACAATACCATTGTAATGATGGGGTAGAGAGCGGTACCATGTCATGTTAAGTACCATACCATTGTAATGATGGGGTTGAGAGCTGTACCATATCATTTTAAGTACCATACCATTGTAATGATGGGGTAGAGAGCTGTACCATGTCATGTTAGGTACCATACCATTGTAATGATGGGGTGGAGAGCGGTACCATGTCATGTTAAGTACAATACCATTGTAATGATGGGGTGGAGAGCGGTACCATGTCATGTTAAGTACCATACCATTGTAATGATGGGGTTGAGAGCTGTATCATGTCATGTTAGGTACCATACCATTGTAATGATGGGGTGGAGGGCTGTACCATATCATTTTAAGTACCATACCATTGTAATGATGGGGTAGAGAGCTGTACCATACCTTGTGTAATGATGGAGTAGAGAGCTGTACCATGTCACGTTAAGTACCATACCATGTATAATGATAGGGTAGACAGCTGTACCATGTCATGTTAAGTACCATACCTTGTGTAATGATGGAGTTGAGAGCTGTACCATGCCTTGTGTAATGATGGGGTGGAGAGCTGTACCATGTCACGTTAAGTACCATACCATTGTAATGATGGGGTTGAGAGCTGTACCATGTCATGTTAAGTACCATACCATTGTAATGATGGAGTTGAGAGTTGTACCATACCTTGTGTAATGATGGAGTAGAGAGCTTTACCATACCTTGTGTAATGATGGGGTAGAGAGCTGTACCATGCCATGTGTAATGATGGGGTAGAGAGCTGTACCATACCTTGTGTAATGATGGAGTAGAGAGCTGTACCATGCCTTGTGTAATGATGGGGTAGAGAGCTGTACCATGCCGTGTGTAATGATGGGGTAGAGAGCTGTACCATACCTTGTGTAATGATGGGGTGGAGAGCTGTACCATGCCTTGTGTAATGATGGGGTTGAGAGCTGTACCATACCATGTGTAATGATGGGGTTGAGAGCTGTACCATGCCGTGTGTAATGATGGGGTTGAGAGCTGTACCATGCCTTGTGTAATGATGGGGTAGAGAGCTATACCATGTCATGTGTAATGCTGTGTAATCTTTTATACTTACAGATATAATGGCAGGAACAGATGAACATGATTCAACCACATTAACAGATGATCGCTTCAAGATTTCCGACCTTCCAGATGATATAGATGTTAAACATTTACACATCGGAATCCCAAAGGTACATCAAACATCATGGTATAAATATGAACTCTATTTAATACACTTGTTGATTACATCCCATGTAACAAAGTTAGGGGTATGCAGGAATACAGATGTCTGTCCATCCATCTGTGTCAACATGTGTACAGAATTTTATCTGGACAACTCCTTAAGGTTTTCGTCAAAGCATTGTAAAACTTTGTAGTATAGGCATTGTAGACTGAAGTTATATACATGTATATGCACCTTGGCTTATTTTTTGGATCTGCATTGTCGTAATTTTATTGCAGTTATGCCCCTTTAACTACGATTGTAGATTCTCCATACAGTGTTGATGTAATCAGCACACATGGACGTTATACACCTGTACTGTGTCCTTTGTATCCTCTTTTCTCTGTTATTTGGACAAAATCTGGTGGATTAGAGATCATCCTAGCCTATTGATGGTTTAGTTTTATCTAAAAGCTAGCCTAAGTTTCTTCCAGCCCAGAGGAAACTCAGGCTATCTGGAAGCAGGCTGTACTTCTGCATACCCTGATTAAAGTTTAAACAATTTTTTTTTCTGTGGTAACTTAATGCATGTAGTGTAACATTCATCTTTCAAAACTAATAAGTCAGGGTTTCGGATTAGGTTTGCTTCTAAGGGGTTTAACATTTAACAACTGGAGTCATAGGAGGACATGTTTTGGATATGTAGATTTTTTTTGAAAATAAAGATAGTTCATTTAAAAATCAGTGGAAATATTAAAATATCTTGTTAATAGTAAGTGTTTTTGTTGGTACAGGAATATCATGCCCCAGGTCTGTCTCCCGAGGTTTTAGATTACTGGAGGCGTGCGACGGACATGTTTGAGCGTGCAGGTGCAAAAGTGACAGAGGTATCCCTGCCCCATACCCAGTACTCTATACTGTGTTATATCGTGCTATGCTGCTGTGAAGTTGCCTCAAACATGGCCAGATATGATGGAATTGAGTTTGGTATGAAAAGATAGAAAATATTTTTAACATACATCAAGATGTTCTTTGTTATTGAATGTTTTTGGATGACTAAATAAGAGATGTTCATGTATAAATATTAATGTATTTATATTACTGTAACAGCATGTTCTCATGTACAGTATTTGATGGAAAAGGTGGTCTATTTTTTGTGTGATACTTGAAAGGATCTGCAGTAATTATACAAGACTTAATTAAAAAAATCTTTTTATCAAATCTTGAAGACATATAGAAAGGAAATAGACTTGCATATTAACTCTGAATTCTAGATGTGAGTTTGATGTACAGCTGAAACACCACCATTAATTGGCAGGTCACCGAGGGGAACATGAACTATCTACAGAACAACTGTATGCTACATCTCGACATGAAGGGTTCAATGAAGTCGTCCGTGGCAGAATATTTGCTGGAAATTATTTTCTCTTAAGGAGGTACTATAATATTCCTTCCTTTTTCCTCTTTAGCTTCTCTCTTTCTTTTTTGGTCAGTCAGATTTAAACTCATATACAATTTACTAATATAGATACACATAGACACAGATACAAAGAATACATACAAAAAGCCAATGAAAAAATTGATACATCTGCCAGGTATGATGAAATTTTATTAAAATACAGTTTTGGTATCTTTATCCCGAAAAATTCTGATTCATCATAATGCATGTCATTTAATTGTGCCCATTACCTTGTTGAAGAGCATATTTAAATTTCGCTTTACTTGCCAAATTTCCCTATCTAGGAGGGAGAATCCTCGTTTTAAAAGGATTTTGTTTATAATTTTTTCAATCTAAAAAATTCCAACAGTGTAGGTACAAATATTTTGTTTAAGATGTAAGTTTGTCAATAAATTAGTCTGTAGTCAAGAGGATTATTTTGTTTGTAGGAACTATGAGCAGTACTTTCTCAAAGCTCAGCGTGTTCGTCGTCGGATCAAAGATGACTTTACTCGTGTGTTTGATGAGGGAGTTGATGTCCTATTGACCCCTACAACACTCACAGATGCTCCACGCTACAACTGGTTTACAGCGGCCGATAACAGTACCAGAAACGAGGAACAGGATATCTTCACCCAGCCCGTCAATATGGCTGGTAAGGATTTGGTTTGTGTTAGGGTTGGAATGTCTGCATCATTGTCATAGATTTAGTATAAAAATTGTATAATGAGATGCATTATGCTATGGTAATTAATTTCCATCTCTTCACTTGTTACTTGTATCTCAACAGTTAGACAGTATATTGGATGAAACTAGGTAGGAATTGGTTGCCCTGAGCAAATTAAAAAAATTTGCACTGTAACAGTTATAAATAACACTTTTTATTTTCACATTTAATTGACCAATCAGAGTGCAGGGTTTAGTGTCAAAAAATGATAATAATGATAAAAAACAAACATGAACAAGATCAGTTGTTGCAGATTTTCTTACAAACTCATATTGCATTTATCTATTTATTTCCAGGAGTTCCAGCAGTGTCTGTTCCTGTTGGCTTGTCCTCGGAGGGACTGCCTATTGGTCTTCAGTTCATAGGTCAAATGTTCAAGGACAAAGAAATGTTGACTGTTGCTAAATGGTATGAACAGCAAGTGAACTTTCAACATCTAAATCTGGATCATTTAGATGTTTGAATTGACAATGATGATAAGTAAGAAAGGCTAAGTGTTTGTATGAACTAGTTATTGTTACCATCTTCATAATATGATGGTATAATCTGATCTGTATTGTTCCAAAATTTCAAGAGGGAAGGAAGCCCATTATTGTTTCAGCATTACCTATTAAGCAAACTTTTCCTACTGTACGACAGCTTGTAATTATTTTGTCTGAATAAATTGAATCAGTTTCTCATATATACAATTACGTCTTTCTTTTCATTTTCTCCAAGCTGGTACAAGAAGTCCACTTCCTTAAGTTTCTTCCTACATCGTATGTACACTTGAAATTTTGCAATTGCAAGGTGGTATTAGTACCCTACCATGGGGACTTTAGGTTTTCTCTCGGGCCGTCGTCTACATATTTACGTAATGCCAAAGTTCGTCAGCGCTCTAGTGTCTTCATTGCTCAGAAGATGTTGGTCAAATGTCACACTTTGATAAAGGATGATATTTCAGACAAGTTCAGGGGTTTTGGATTATGGTCACTGTTACTATTTTTGGTGGGGGACTGTCAGGGACATGTATTGGTTTAGCAATCTTGTTGTGATATTGCCCGATTAATAACATCTGTTGTACCAATGCTATATGCTTATAAAATTTTCTTGTTGATAATCAATATTTGATCAGAAATCTTTATTTATATCATGCGTCAAGTACTACAGGCTAGGTCTATATATATTGAGTCTCTCCATTTTTTGTGTTATGAACAACAACAACAAAATTTTCTTTCAAGTTTTTAATAGAGCACAAACAGTATAATCACAGCATGTAACAGTCATAGAAATCACAATGATATCTACTAATAATTCAACAGTGTATTGGTCCACAAAACTTCATTTACCCACAACAAACTCCTCAAATATTTTCTACAATTTCCATCTTTTAAAAACACCATTGCAACGAAGATGAATTGATGACAATATAACCCAGAGGCAGATCTGGGAGGTAAGGAAGAAAATTGGGGACCTATACTTTCAAAACTTTTGGATCTAATAACAATCAATTTAGTAACATTCAAAATATTTCAGACTAATATGTGCATTTCATCCTGGATTTCTTGGACCATTTTAATAATCTAAAAGCAAATTTAAAGTTATTGTTCCAAATGACCCTTTTAACTTGGTTAAAAACCAATCACAAAGTCTGGAATCTCTGGATTTACAATATGGGTACATATATTTCCAAGAGAAATAGAATATTGAACTGGTATGGTGGTAAACTGACTAAAATATAAATAAATAAATTTGTGACATATAGGTGTGTATACAAAGGGAGATAACTATGTCTTCCATGTTCATATATAACATACAGGTGAACACTTCATTATAACTTATCATAGCTATTGACGTAGTAAGCATAGGTAAATATTGAAAATTGCAATTGTATTTGATGAATATTTTAGTGAAAGGTGCTGATTACTTTTCATATATTGTACAATAACTTATCTATACATATACAGCTACATACATTGTACTATCTAAAGGATATCTTGGGATTCAGCTTACAGGACAATGAAATACCAAGTATGAAAATTCTGTAAGAATTCTTTTGATAAATAGTTGGCAGGAAAATATGATTTAAAGCTATTAGTTAACATCCCTGGGTAGGTAATTTATTACTGTGCTGCTTTACAGACTTAAGAGTGTCACTGTAAGCTAGTCAGAAGTTAGTGTTACATCAGTTATGTGGTTTGAAAATAATGAAGATGATACTATGTGGAACTAGATTAATGAAAATGATATTTTCATGGGTATCTGACATTATGAATGCAGATTTTGACAAAGTTTTTTTTAACAAAAGGACATACAAAAAATATACTGAACAATTTTTGTTCTTCTTAAGACAAAAATACTAGTATGGAAGAAATTGAAAAGAAAATATTGCAATGCAACATGATAATGATGTGACATGATTGAATTGTCAACATGACAATGTATTGTTGCCAGCACATGCTATCTTTCATATACTATCGGGTTTGTCAGAGAAATCGACCCTAGGGGGTGACAGAGAAATCAGACCTTAGGGGGTGACAGAGAAATCACGCCCTAGAAGGAGACAGAGAAATCACATCATAGGGGGTGACAGAGAAATAACACCCTAAAGGGGGTGACAGAGAAATCACACCCTTGGGGATGGCCAAGAAATCATATCCTAGAGGGTGACAGAGAAATCATACCTTTTGGGTGACAGAAAAATCACACCCTTGAGGATGGCCAAGAAATCCAAGGGTGACAGAGAAATTGTATCCAAGAGGGTGACGGAGAAATCACACCTTTTGGGGTGACCAAAAATCTTTGAACAGGTAAAACTGTAGACAAAACCACACAGTATCAGTCAACAATAAAAATAAATAACAACATACATAAATTTCTTAAATGCCATCTATACGTAGAATAACAACAACCTGAAATTGTCAAAAAACTTGAATTGAACAAAACAAAAAATTGTTAATGATTTTGCGTAACATGTACCAGCGTTGTGGCCCAGAAAAGTGTTTGGTTGTATACACAAACTGTAATATACATGTGTATTGCATAATTTTATATAGACAAATAGTATTGAAAGTATTGCATGATCTAGACAAAGCATTCTGACCATACCTACAAATTGATAAGACTCAAATATTGACTATGTATATTACAGTTGAAAATACCGGACATCTCCTCAATGAAGTGAGCATATAATAGTATGATTTTCTGTATAGGGCTGCACTATATTAAGAATTTTACCTGATTTAAATACATTTATCACATTTGTTCTGTGATAAACCCAGAAGGCCATTACATCAACTTAATGACATAAAATAGCAGTCTGCTTTATTGCAGGCAATCAAAAAACTTCTGTTATCATTTTTACTGAATTGTAATAGACGTGGGTGGATAGGTGGATAGACCCGAGTGGATAGGTGGATAAACCTGGGTGGACCTAGTATTACAAGGTATGGATTTATTATTAGCAAAATACAGTTTTGGTTTATTTTGTTTAATGTCTGATTAACAGCCAGGGTCATTTAAGGATGTGCTAGGTTTTTGAGGTGGAAAAAAACTGGAGTACCTGGAGAAAAACTACTGGCCTATGGTCAGTACCAGGCAACTGTCCCACATGGGTTTCAAACTCGCAACCCAGAGGTGGAGGGCTAGTGTACACATGTTAAAGTGTCCAAACACCTTAATCATACAGTAATACACCTAGAACATGAACTTTATTAATATCTCAAATTATTTGAGAGAAGTTTGAGCAAATAATATGACTGATTTCATAAATACATGTACTTGGATTTCCTGGAGCCATATATACTGGAAACCTAATTCAAGTCTAATGTTAGGAAAGTGTTTCCCTTTATGTTGATATATCACTACTATATATTTACATCAGATATAGATCACATCAAAGAGAAGTCAATCATAGCCAAGATACACTAAAAATAGTAACAGAACCTACAACAAAATGGTGAGATCTCAACCAAGCTAATTACACCATGAAACCTGGAAGTAACGACAGATTTTGTAGAAATATTGCGACGACGTTATGATTGATTATACATGTGTATAAATATATTCAGAAACACAAGATATCTGTATATGAAGTCTACTTCAACAGTATCATTCATCAAACAATCTATATCAACAGAATAACAACATAATATAAGATACTAACTAAATGTTGAGAGTTCATGTAGGTATTAAAATGTACATCTATACGCTCTCTATATACATACATAAGACAGCTACTAACTTGTAAGCTGATGCTAGTTTAAAGTCGTGAATTATATTTCATTTCACAAATTATTTAACTTTTGATTGTAAATAATAAACAGGACAAAGATTTGAAATCATAATTCACTGACACTATATTAATGCTATTCATATTACTCAGACACCATTGGGTGTACAATACAATCCTTTGTATAACATCACACTTTTTTTTCTCGTCTTCACCTCTAAATCTGATTACCAGTTTGACAGATTTGAGAGGATTGATCATTAAAATCATTAAATGTTGTAAATACCAGATCTGAATGGATAAATAAATTGAACTGGACAAATAGGAATACAGGAATAAATAGAAAACATATACATGTATTGTAGTCACTGATAAAAAATATTGAATAAAAATACAATGAAAAAATAATGAAAAAAATTACATGAAATCACACCTACATATATACTATATTATTTTGTGTAACTAACTTTTGACATTTCCAATCAGTTTTCTTTTACCATTAAATAAAATCTATTACATTTCAATAGTTGAACCTATACCAAATTTAGATATCTCAATTATTATATTAATGCTATATATATGGCATATACACATTTCTATGTATTATATACATGGAGTTCAATTGTTTTGATGTTATGACATTAATACCTCATATGAATGCAATAGTCCAATTTTTATGCTGATGTTATGACTAAAGTTACAAGATAATTCTTTGGCTATATATATACCTATCCAGGGTTCACCCCAGACCCAAAAATCATTGGCCATTTTGACAAGATTTCAGAAATTGTATGCGCCAAAACAAAGAAAATTGAAGATATTTGTGAGTTTTGGTGAGCCATTTTGGAAAATATAGAGCAAATGGCCCCATGGCCTCCTCCAGTGTTAACCCTGCCTATCGTATACAAGTCACGCTCTGAAAACTTATAGTATTGGAGAAAAAAAAAATCACATGACCTAATGAAGAATATCACATAACCTTTAAAAATGTACCAACATCCTTGCAAGCTTTTAAATGTAACCTTCCATGTGTATCAGAGAGGCTAGATGGAAAGCCAACCATCTCATAATGTTGCAGATCTGCAGTAGATTTCTTCAATAAAACACTTTAAATACAACATTGAATATTCTGGCAACGAAACAATGAAAGACTTTAAGAATATGGAAGAAAAGATGGTACGTACTCTAATACATTGCACAAGGAAAAGTACCATTGTATAGAAAAGAAATTGTTCATTAAGCTCGCAAAAAAAATTACCACAATTTAATGAGCATTTGAAAAAATCATGGTCATTAATACAAATTTAGCAAAATAATGAAACAAAAATACTTTGTTTTGACCAAAAGCAATTTACCGGTACATGCTTGTAATGAATGTAGTTTTGACATTAACACAAAAAATTAACAAATTGGACCATTGAATAATTATATAATTAGATGTCACAAAAACACCCTGCTTAAAAACATCTCAAAAATAAGAATGCAACAAACATTCTGATACCCCATAATTATACAATATGCAAAACTGATTTGTTTTATCTCAAATAAACAACCTTAAATAAATAAATTATTCAAGCTTAAATAAATAACATGTACATAATGTATGTATATATAAGACCAAATGTTGCAATCAGATGTTGAAAAAGATTGCATGCTCATGGGCTGCTGTAACAAAGACCCACAACAAGAAGCACACATGTACCATCTCCTTATAACACACACATGTACCATCTCCAAATAACACACACATGTACCATCTCCAAATAACACACACATGTACCATCTCCTTATAACACACACATGTACCATCTCCTTATAACACACACACGTACCATCTCCTTATATCACACACACGTACCATCTCCTTATAACACACACATGTACCATCTCCTTATAACACACACATTTAACATCTCCTTATAACACACATGTACCATCTCCAAATAACACACACATGTACCATCTCCTTATAACACACACATGTACTATCTCCAAATAACACACACATGTACCATCTCCTTATAACACACACATGTACCATCTCCTTATAACACACACATGTACCATCTCCTTATAACACACACACGTACCATCTCCTTATATCACACACATGTACCATCTCCTTATAACACACATGTACCATCTCCTTATAACACACACATGTACCATCTCCTTATAACACACACATGTACCATCTCCAAATAACACACACATGTACCATCTCCTTATAACACACACATGTACCATCTCCAAATAACACACACATGTACCATCTCCAAATAACACACACATGTACCATCTCCTTATAACACACACATGTACCATCTCCTTATAACACACACATGTACCATCTCCAAATAACACACACATGTACCATCTCCTTATAACACACACACATGTACCATCTCCTTATAACACACACATGTACCATCTCCTTATAACACACACATGTACCATCTCCTTATAACAAACACGTGTACCATCTCCTTATAACACACACATGTACCATCTCCTTATAACACACACATGTACCATCTCCTTATAACACACACACGTACCATCTCCTTATATCACACACATGTACCATCTCCTTATAACACACATGTACCATCTCCTTATAACACACACATGTACCATCTCCTTATAACACACACATGTACCATCTCCAAATAACACACACATGTACCATCTCCAAATAACACACACATGTACCATCTCCTTATAACACACACATGTAACATCTCCTTATATATAATTATAACACACATGTACCATCTCCTTATAACACACACATGTACCATCTCCAAATAACACACACATGTACCATCTCCTTATAACACACACATGTACCATCTCCTTATAACACACACGTGTACCATCTCCTTATAACACACACGTGTACCATCTCCTTATAACACACACATGTACCATCTCCTTATAACACACACATGTACCATCTCCTTATAACACACACATGTACCATCTCCTTATAACACACACATGTACCATCTCCTTATAACACACACATGTACCATCTCCTTATAACACACACGTGTACCATCTCCTTATAACACACACATGTACCATCTCCTTATAACACTCACATGTACCATCTCCATATAACACACACGTGTACCATCTCCTTATAACACACACATGTACCATCTCCTTATAACACACACATGTACCATCTCCTTATAACACACACGTGTACCATCTCCTTATAACACACACATGTACCATCTCCTTATAACACACACATGTACTATCTCCTTATAACACACACATGTACCATCTCCTTATAACACACACATGTACTATCTCCTTATAACACACACATGTACCATCTCCTTATAACACACACATGTACCATCTCCTTATAACACACACATGTTCCATCTCCTTATAAGACACACATGTACCATCTCCTTATATCACACACGTGTACCATCTCCTTATAACACACACATGTACCATCTCCTTATAACACACACATGTACCATCTCCTTATAACACACACATGTACCATCTCCTTATAACACACACATGTACCATCTCCTTATATCACACACGTGTACCATCTCCTTATAACACACACATGTACCATCTCCTTATAACACACACATGTACCATCTCCTTATAACACACATGTACCATCTCCTTATAACACACACATGTACCATCTCCTTATAACACACACATGTACCATCTCCAAATAACACACACATGTACCATCTCCTTATAACACACACATGTACCATCTCCTTATAACACACACACGTACCATCTCCTTATAACACACACATGTACTATCTCCAAATAACACACTATAACATTCATTGTCCTGATCAGGTGACAAGAGGAGACTCCTAATTCAATAAGTATGCTACTGCTCCTAAACATGTATTAATGCTTTCATATTTTGACAAGAGTAAATTAAATACACCAAGTATCGTGATGGAGTGCTTTACAAATGTAAGCTGATCATGATCGAGGGTGAATTTTGGAAGGGTAGGTTCTGAGATAAGAAAGTGCTAAGGCATATTCTATATAACATATACACATGTCAGTGCATCCAGTTGACCGTTGATTTTTAGCAATTTCAGAAATCCAGTCACTATTCTTCAGAAATATGGAGAGTCAAAACATATGCCAAATAGAATGTTCCTCAAAAATTTTAACTCGAGTCAAATCTGATTTGGGGGAGTCAAAAATATACTTTCAAGGGTCTACTGGATGCACTGCATGTATGTTTCCCCTCAAATTTTGACAGAAATTTTTGAGACTCAAGAGTGCTCTAACACATGTATAGCATGTTCTTTAGGCTTCAGATGGTCATTGTAATCTACCACTTTGTATAACTTTAGAACATGATCGTTGAGACTAATAATAATGAACTAAGCATTTGTAAAACTTAAAAGCCGTAAAAAGCTATAAGGTATAACCTGAAATATTCCTTGAGACTCTAGATGGACACTACAAATACATGTTAAATAAAAAAATAACAATAAAATTATACTTCTCTTTTGACCAAATATCAACCAATAAGTTGGATATGCCAAGAGAGATTTTAAAAGCATTAACTGATTTCTCAAAACAAAAAGATATACATACAACTGTATACACTGTATATTTACACATTCATATATGATGAATCATGATATGTCAACCAGCTAAATAATCTGCATGCCTATCTATATGATGATATTAAGAAATTATGTCGATGTAAGATTTATCGTTAATTTTTACAAATTCTGATTTTTCTGTATAGCTGATCATGTTTATATTGAGATATGTATATTTCAATAAATAAATAAATAAACCTCCGTCTCGAATCTTCGGGTGCATTAAGATATGTATATGTATTTCAATTATCATATAATAGATCAATTTCAGTCTCAAATCTATTATCAATACTTTTGGTCTGGTCAACATTGTAATTTATATAATTTTTTAGTCAAATTGAAAATTGATAAATGGAATGTCTTCTTGTTGGCATTACGTGGAATGCATATAAAAAAAATTGATGTCTTTTTGTTTTTACATTTCCCTTAATATTAGATTTTTTTGGAATCATGCAGTCAAACAAATTTTGTCTTAAAACTAATTGTATTTTTGTCCCTTCCATTTTATGTTTAAATTCAAAATTTCTGTTTTCATTTTCGGGCATTCTGCATCTACACAATTATGTACATGTTCACAGCAAGTATTTATGTAACTACTAACAACCTAGCTAAATCATGTTATGTACCTGAGCTTATACATGGACATTTGTAGAAACTCATCATCTACGATACATAGACTACAAACAATGCTGACCTTGATCTATATATCATTAGAATGTCTCAATGCTGAGACTACATAACAGTTTAATTAAATGACATTTTTCTCTAACATCAGCTGTACATTTAAGGCCACACACACAAAATAAAGAAACTCTAAATACCATTGGATGAAACTGAAGTTCTTAATTGCTCAAATCAATAAAATAGGAACAAAGTTAATATGAACAGAATTAAGATATTTAAACTGAGAAACTTGAAAAACTTACAAGTAATTTATCAAATCAGACCAGTCCTTCCAGAAAAGTAAGCATAATTAATATGGAAATTCCCTTACTTTTAGAGTCAAATAAATATACAAAAGTATATTTTATAATAAAAAAAAAAAAAAAGGAAAGAAAAAAATCCTTTGATAAAAAAAAAATCTGGAATTTCCCTAAATATGGGTTACTTTTTTATTTGCACAATTTCATTATTATAGATAAAATTTGATTACTAGTGTGGCCTCATCTTAAATATTTTTTTTCTTCTGAATTTAACATTCTATTTAAAAAATACACTGGACTTTATATAGATCATATACAACTACACTTTCTGTGTTGATAAATGTTCAAATGAATTGGCTGAATGTGAATTAACATGACAGTGTGCATGTAACCCTGGTAAATACTAGCCGCAATATACCGCTCGGCTAGAGAGATCTTCTCTTTAGCTCGATCGGTTGAGCGAATAAGACTAGAAGCCAGAGGTCCCAGGGTTCGATCCCTAGCAGAGGCAGATTCCATGAACCTTTGGCAGAAAGTGTATATAAAAACTAAAACAATAATAAGGTGAATAAATTTAACAGTTTCATGAAATCAGCTAACTGTATCTCTAAGGTATGCGATAACAGCAGTGAAACAGATTCAGATCTTTTACATTCCATTCAGAAATACCCTATTTATTTACATAAAAGACTATGGCCATAAATAAGATCCCTTTATTTTTTTCCAAACTTTCATCCGTAGCTTTTACAATAGGGGAGGCGGCTTATAATGATATGAGGATAAATACGGTACTAAATTTTTACACTCAGGAAGGGGGATTTTTTGAGAATACCATACATACAGTACACTGTACTAAACTTTAACAACAGAGGGGAATTTTTTATGATAAATACCTGGTACAGTAATGAACTTTTAAACTTTTTTTTGGGGGGGGGGGGGGGGGGCTTTTTGAGGAAAAATATGGTAACAAGATTTCTATAAGTCAGAACTTAATACATATTTGCCACAACAATTGATCTCTCTAATTTTAAATATAATTCTTAGCTTAAAACAATCACCAAAACAGGGATAAGATGGGACAATTTTTTTCACTTGGAGAAGAACAGAAACCTTGACAATATTTGTACAGGAAAATAATACCAAAAGTATATTTCAAACATGATCTATGTATTTAGTACTGAAGAATTGGTAGAGTATAGATTTTTGGCCTTGGAACCTTTGGGAACATGACTTATGTTGTAAGATAAAAATTTGTCATAAAATGAAAATTCTAGAGTGATATTGATGAATGTCTATAAATAGTAACATTAACAGTGACTTTGACGTTGCCAAGGTTACGTACTGGTACATGTATTTTATAGCTAGTGACCTTTATATGTAATTTGCTGGAGTTATTACAATGATCCAGGATAAAACAAATAATACAGGATGGGACGGACATTGGTAACAAAACTATATGCCTCTCATTAAATGCCGACTGTGAGGGCATAAAAACAGTACCTTACATTTATAGAAGCATCCAAGAACTTTATTGGAAGCTCATAAAATAATTCCGATGTTCATGATATGGCATCATTTGCATAATGTATGTCCAGATGGCCACTGTGAGTAATGTTTGATTGGCTAAAAAATCCTATGAAAGTGCAATTGTTCTGCATTGGATACTTAAAATGCGTAGAAACGAAAGAACAAACTACTATCAAAGGTACAGGCGCCAGCACGGGAACTGGTTCTCGGTCTTGTCTGCATTTATTGGAATGCTGAATAAAAGTGGGACTTTTACGTGGAGACTTAAGGGGAATCCTATAGATAATTGGCATCAATATTGGATCAAAGGGGAAATCTTCAGTTTTAAAGGGAATTCCCTTAATTTCTGTTACGCTTCCCTGTGGAAAATTTCATGTTAAGGAGACCCCTTAAGGTTAAGAAACGTCGATGAAACTGGGATTTGAAAACCTGTATCCGACAGTCGAACTGGGTATACTTAAGATACGTTTTCCAAATGTATGCACCAATAAAGTTCATTAATAAGTACCAACAGAAGGTCAGTTTACTCAAGTATATTGATGTATGATAAGGCCTCAATCAGTTTCGTTAAGGACATAACAAGGCGACAATATTTTACACATAAACAAATCCTTACCTCGACATTTTAAATAAACTGGATGGCTACTGATTTAACTGAACACAACTACTGCAAACAAGAGCTGCAGGTGTTCAAATCAACAAAGTGTAGTGTAACTCGTTAATCCTACTGACCCATGGAAGGCTTTTGGAACTCAACCTCACTGTCACTATCATCGTTCATGCTGATCATTGTTTGGCCATTAGCACCCGTGTGTATTAATCGTTTCATGGCCATTTCATTTTCATTGAAATCTTTAAATCTTTTATGATAGCATGCCACAAAGCCTCCGATTGCTAACATCGTTAAGAAAACCGCCCCGCAGTGCCAGGTGAAGAACATTGTTGCAATCATCAATGAATCGTGGTCCTCAGGATTCCACTGTTCTGCTGCAGGAGATGGATTGTACAAGATAAAAGCTACCTGCCAAAACCATGTTCCTTGCAAGAAAATGAAATAGGAACGGGTCAGTGAGATGAGAATATTGTTCCTCCATTTAGTTTCTGCCAACAATGCCAGCAGGTTGGCACCAATAGTGTAAATGAGGAGTGTGTGAAGCAATACGTCTAGTTCATTGCGACCGTGTAGGTGGAACTTGAAGAGGAGGCCCTCCACTAACAAGGCCAACCACATACTTGCGTAATCAAGGTCTTTGGGCACTGGAGCTCGGAAGTACAGTAACAAATCGATGACACCAGTTAGTCCAAAAAAGAAGAACATTGTGGCATGCTGTCCATTTCCAAGAGCTGTGAATTTTCCGTCACTAAAACCAGTGTAGATTTCTAAACAGAAACCGATGGTAACAAAGAATATTTTCACCACTGGTTCTAAAGGCCATTCGGCCAATTTACCACACAGACAGGTACAAGGATATGTTGGCGTGGAAACGAAGCGTGTATTCCTCTGACGACAATTGTAGTATCGGTGAAACATTTGAACAGTCCACCATAATGCAAATAGGATGAAGAATGATCCTGGAAGAGCATGGCCTCCAAAATTACCCATGTTTCTATCTAGAATTTCTGAAGAATTTCTAACTTGTTCAATTCTTCAATGATCAAGATATCTGAAAATACAAAAGAATTTTGTATGTTTAATTAATCAGAAACTGAATTCTCCCCATACTTACAAGACCTTTAGAATATTCATTAGGGGAGAAATCGTAGTAAATTTTAATTCAAACAAGCATGAAATCACTCAATGGTACTCAAACAGTCAGATTGCAAATAAGGAGAATTTTGCATATACATGTAGATCAAGCTTTTTGCAGATATTCACAAAACAAAAGTAGTTTTAGTTGATGCCTTCAATTTTTAAGAGCTTTGCAAAATTTGACCATAATATATTACAGCTAGCTAGCTACAACCTGGAGATCAATTGCATAAGGATTATGGCCGAAAACGCCAGGCGGTCATAGAGCCATCATGCATACAAATTTTGAACACTATAAAATACCATATGCATATGTAAACTTCTTCCTGGAAAAATACCAATAATAGACTTTTATTGCATATACTACAGGAAAAAACTATCTACCAATATTATGAGAGTGACTTGTAATGGACGACATGACTTGAATTCCACTATCAGTGAAGGCTAATAATTAAGACATCAAAACTAAATAGGTGATTCATGCCGAAACAGCCGAGTTTAATTAATCTGTACACATGAAATCTCCAAATCAATCTCGCCCCATTATTTACTACAACACATCCATCTTTCTGATTCTTTACCTGTAGTAATCAATGAAGCAAAGAGAAAAGGTGAGATTTATAAAGAAAAGGGTCTTTGTTTAGAGTACACAGAATTACATTAATCATTAATGGTGAATGCAGGCAGGGAATCAAACCAAAGTATTGTTAGATTCTGACTTAAGCATGTATGTTCTAAATGATCTGGGTAAAATTATATACAGTATGTGGCTAACTGATCAGCAGTGTTGACCATTAGGCTTCTGTTCAAAGGGTACAGGTATCAGGCATTCTTTACATCTCCTATCTTGTTATGAATATTCATGACCTGCTGTTACCAACCTTATCTTGAACCCAATGACGTGTGAGATGCGTGGATACCCAGACTTGGGTTGTATATAATTCAGGTACACCTCAAATCAGTTTTGTGCTAATTTAGTATGTATCGATCACCATTTGTTTCTCATGATACATATGAAACATCAGTCTTAAGGCAGTAATCCCTTAGTATGGCTTGTAAATCATTTACATTTTGTATTTACATGTATCTAAAACAAATCTTGTCTCACAAACAAAATTTGTTTGTAGATTCACATTTTTTTTTTTTTTTGACTAGAACACCTACATGTTATCAAGTGTCCCTATATATATCCTATATTAATCGTCAGAAAGCCATTTGCCATATCAATGGTGAGGTTGATGTTTGACATTTGGAATTCAAAGACAACTCCAGGAGGCCACCTCCCCATCTGCTAGGCTAACAGAAATGAATGATCCACTCTATCTGTCCTTGACATTAGGACCAAAATGACTTTGACTGATCAGTGACCTGGACTTTTTAGACATGGTGACCTTGACCATTGGATCAAAATTACCTTGCATTATAATGTCATTACAAAATGTTCGTAAGTAAAATATGATACAATCTTAAACCTTTGGACCTAGTGACCTGGACATTTGCTCAGTTGACATGGTTTAATTCAAACCAATTTAGTTACTAGCAAGGGCCATTTTCAAGAGATCAACTAAGGTACTTTGCCCTTGACCTGTAATCGACCCAACATAACGTCAATCTTTGACCGTGAGTGACTGAGTGACCTTGATCTGTGGACAAAATGTTCATCAGTAAAAAGATACAAAATTTGACCTTAACCTCCGACCCAGTGACCTTGACCACTATTATTCAATGACCTTGACCTTTGCTCAGTTGACTTCTTGTTAATACTGATCATGACCATCGTACATTATACAGTACGTGCCATAACAAAATGTTTATCAGTAAAAAGATATAAAATTTGACCTTGACCCTTGGGCCTAATGACCTTGACCTCAGTTTTTGTGCGTGTTTGTTGGTATTTCTAAGACTTCTTCAAGTTTTGCTCCAATCCCAATTTAATATCTTTTTCCCTAGTTTAGAAGTGTTATTGTAGTTAAACCTTTCCATTTTCATTTTCATTTACTTTTTTTCAAGTTGCATGTTCTGGTGCAAGTACACGTACACTGTAACAGACATACATATAAGAAGTATATATATATAGTCACATACCTATATATAAACCTACTCTTGTGTGTATCCAGATAGACAATACAAAATCTATAAATTTGTACTGTCCTGAGTAATTATATAGAGACAGACACAGATCTACATATGAACCTTATAAACATAAGTCACTAGAGTAAAATCAATCCTCTGTGTGGCATACACCAGAAAGGCAATCGGCACTGAACACTGAAGTTGATATCAAAGTAGAAAATACATGAGTGGGAGATCCAAGCATGACACTACATCTGTACATTTTATAAATTACAATTGTATATAATCTTGTTTACAATCTATTTTTTTATTTCTAATATAGTTCAGGTTTTGAAAAAGGAGAGACATACATATTCACAAACATGTTACAGGCATATATAATTTGAATATTTATACCCCTTACTAAATACTGATGTGGGAGATGATCCCTTAGACCAAACGTTCTTCATGGACTGTCCCAACTCTTGGGAAGTCCATGTACTTTAAGATTCTACTGTACAATGGTCGACACAATACTGCTGATAATGAAAACTAAACATTTTATGGTACATGTCCACAATGCCACAGGCATTAGGGCAAGGTTTAAAGTCTACAGGTACGTCAGCGTAGTAATGATGATAAACTAGACATGTTTTCATCTGGAGAACGGTATATAGTGTAGATATAACAGGTACGTCAGTGTAGTAATGATGATAAACTAGACATGTTTTCATCTGGAGAACGGTATATAGTGTAGATATTACAGGTACGTCAGCGTAGTAATGATGATAAACTAGATATGTTTTCATCTGGGGAACGGTATATAGTGTAGATATTACAGGTACGTCAGCGTAGTAATGATGATAAACTAGATATGTTTTCATCTGGGGAACGGTATATAGTGTAGATATTACAGGTACGTCAGCGTAGTAATGATGATAAACTAGATATGTTTTCATCTGGGGAACGGTATATAGTGTAGATATTACAGGTACGTCAGCGTAGTAATGATGATAAACTAGATATGTTTTCATCTGGAGAACGGTATATAGTGTAGATATTACAGGTACGTCAGCGTAGTAATGATGATAAACTAGATATGTCTTCATCAGGGGAACGGTATATAGTGTAGATATTACAGGTACGTCAGTGTAGTAATGATGATAAACTAGACATGTTTTCATCTGGGGAACGGTATATAATAAGTGTAGATATTACAGGTACGTCAGCGTAGTAATGATGATTAACTAGACATGTCTTCATCAGGGGAACGGTATATAGTGTAGATATTACAGGTACGTCAGTGTAGTAATGATGATAAACTAGACATGTCTTCATCAGGGGAACGGTATATATAGTGTAGATATTACAGGTACGTCAGTGTAGTAATGATGATAAACTAGACATGTTTTCATCTGGGGAACGGTATATATAGTGTAGATATTACAGGTACGTCAGTGTAGTAATGATGATAAACTAGACATGTCTTCATCAGGGGAACGGTATATAGTGTAGATATTACAGGTACGTCAGTGTAGTAATGATGATAAACTAGATATGTTTTCATCTGGAGAACGGTATATAGTGTAGATATTACAGGTACGTCGGCGTAGTAATGATGATAAACTAGATATGTTTTCATCTGGGGAACGGTATATAATAAGTGTAGAAATTACAGGTATGTCATCTTCATCAGGGGAACGGTATATAGTGTAGATATTACAGGTACGTCAGCGTAGTAATGATGATAAACTAGATATGTTTTCATCTGGAGAACGGTATATAGTGTAGATATTACAGGTACGTCGGCGTAGTAATGATGATAAACTAGATATGTTTTCATCTGGGGAACGGTATATAATAAGTGTAGAAATTACAGGTACGTCATCTTCATCAGGGGAACGGTATATAGTGTAGATATTACAGGTACGTCAGCGTAGTTTTAATGATGATTAAGGTACTTATCTACCAGTTACATGTATATTTACCCTATCCTGAATTCAGCCAATAAATGATCAAAGGAAATGTTGGCCTTAAAATTAATAATTAATATTTTGCCCTTGCATTCCTTTTTAACCTACTGATGATATAACTGCTGTCAATACATGCATATAAATGCAAATATAATGTGAGATCTTCTGTCCCAACTGATATACGGTACTGGTATCGAGCTACGTACATCCATACATACCATTATGTAATACAACTTGAACTGACACGTTTTTAATAACTTTTAACTCAAATTGTATACTTACAGATAATCAATCATACACTTAAGGTGAAAATATCGCAACATACACAAGCTTATATATAATACTTTTAAGTTATTAAAACACAGATAAGTTTAAGGATTTATAATTTACTGATTTTTTGCACATATACACCATGCTTGGATTCATAGTATCTTTTCAAAGCTGACAAGTGACTAGCCCACTGGTCAACTCATTTGATCAGTAAACCAAATTATGTCCTTGGTATTATTCCCTGAATTAGAGGCAGTGAATAAAATGATGAGCAGTTAGATCAGTGCCTGACAATAGCTAGGTTACAAATGAAAGAGAACTGCCTTATTGGGTATAACATACATATGTGTGGTTACCTTGTTAACCAGGACACGCGACCGATGTACATGTTTTTATTTTGGAGAGTCGCACTTCAGAAAAATGTTCAACATATTTGAGGATTATCAATGATGTTATAATCAGTAAACAAGCCAAAAGGTCAGTGACACCATTTTTATAGCCACCATGCAGCTAACTAGTTTCTGAAGGAAGAATATATGTAATACCCAATTATCCAAGCAGACATTAAATTCTATCCTCAGAATTACGACATTAAGCTTAATTGGAGTGATTGATGAGGCATACATCAAAAGTGATTACTTAATTTTACATTTTCTTGATTTTTTGTGAAAGATGATGAATATTTATAATTTTATATGCTGTGTGCACCATGGTTATGGTAGTGCCACTTTTCCTCTTATTGTTGATACAAAGAAAATTAACAAGGTGTAATTTTGCTATTTCCTTTAAAACTATTACAAACACAAAATGATCAAAACATCATAATTAATCATCAAGTATTTATTAGAATGTTTCAAGCAATGTATTGTGTGATAATCTGTCTGACAGTTTCAAATTACTTTCATTTTCATATATCGATTTTGGACCTCATGGACAATGCTAGGGTTTTATAGCATTTTCAGCCGCAAACAAATACCTGCACAAATTATACAGATGTGCAAATTAAATTACATGTTTTTTTTATGGTAACTGCCATTTTCTTGGTCACAGTGGAGTGTCTGCAGGGTAACCTGTACACACTGAACATTATCCCTTGTAATGGTCAACTACTGTATTCTGTAGACAACATTCTCCTCCTGCAGGTATACCCTTTCTCTGTCTTCATTTATCATTTCTTTGTTTATGTCAGTCTCACTCTTTCCTTTTTCTCAGTTATAATTTATTTTTTTGTCAACTAAATCACATGGGTTGGCCTTATATCTTCAGATGGACATGTACCCATTAAGTGGTCAATTGTCCACTAAATACACTTGATGATGTCAATCTCCTTTCCTCTGTTCCTTACAAAAATGACTTATTATTAATTCCACCCGATTCTTTTTATTCACAACTTTCATTAAATATAATAGCACTCTGTTTTTTAACTTTTATCTTACATAAATTGATGTCTTCCTCTCTTTTAACTACACGTACATGTACTTTGATAAAAAAAACACTGCCCTCACATATTCCTATTCCATGTATATAAATATACTATCATACAGTAGTATATCTTTGGGATACTTATTTTACCTCTTGGGTGTAATGTAGAGTGATATTGTCACTGGATCTTTTGATAATGAATACAAGCCACTTTCTACTACGTCTGAGTGATTCTCCTAGCAGGTCTGCTAATTGAGTATGTTACTTGATCTTTTTTTTGTCAATTTTTTTTATTATGGCCAATTGCCTGGTACTTTTGTTCAATGACAAATACTCGAGAGATGGAAAAATGCAAGAGCGAGCTCTTCGTTTTATAGAACACATTTCTTCAGTCTGTGATATTTTAAGAAAATTCAAGCTTGATTTTTTACATATGTTACTCGATTGCATTAAATGGTCACAGAGGTTTTGATATTCTTACAGAAATTCTCCATTTATCTTACATAATCTTGTTGAAAAGAATTTTTTTTATATACATTTGTAATTTTAGGAAAGATAAATTGGTGACGATTCAAAAGGTGAACACCTCAACATTTGGGAAAAGACGTTTTAGTTGTACGGCCTCCCAGGTGTGGAACTGTCTGACTGAAGATTAGATGGAAATGATTTGACTGGCTTCTCCACACCTGGAACACCAAGGTCTTGATTCATGATTACTCCTATACGTATATGAGGTCTAGATCTTATTCCACCTGATTACATTGGTGTATATTGCGAGTTACATGACAGCCTGTCAAAAGTTTCCTGTTGTTTAAACCTCTAATATTATTGGAGTAGATTCCTGATGTGCTATTTGCGCTCATCCAACTCTGTGAGTTGTCCCCCTTTGACATCTTATCTTCTAATTTTAATGTAAAGTACCAGGGAAGTTTTCAACCAGATACATGCTCCTACCTGTATTACTTTTAATAATGATTTTTTCCAGTTCGGTATCTGAATATTCCCCAACTTCTTTGTCAATCACCAGTTATATCACCAGCATATTTAGATTTTGTCTAATCAAGCAATGAGTCCACCTACACCAAGATCACCGACAAATTAATCCTGCTTTATGTAAAAACGAATCAAATTTTTTCACCAACTGGACTAGGGCAAATTTCTCTAAGTGAATCAATTTAAACAGTACACCAGCTGCAGACACTTGCCAGTCAGGAATCAAAAATTGTCACACATACTCAGAAATGCCATTTTGAGGAAGACTTTCTGTATGAGGAGACTTTCTATATGAGATAGCTCAAGGACCTCCAGCAGACATAGAACTCAGAGCCTTCCAGAGCAGCTGGTCTGAACTGGCAATCATGGGCTAGGGCCTTTAAGTATCAGGTTATCTATAGTAAAAGATTCATCTTGTTCAATATATGATATACTAGTCTAAACAGGGCATTTTTATTGACTGTTCATGATTACAGTTTTAGCTCCAAAGCAGGAGAGATGTTTATCGACCATCGAGTAACCAAGGCTGTGACAAACAATTCTACTTTGGTCTTAGTCCTATATAACCCGCTAATTTACCAGCTGCAGCTAGATGGCATTCTGAAAATTAAAAGGTCCAGCTGCCGTTCGGTCGCAATCAGTTTATCATACCTGAACAAAGTGCGAACAAGCACATACGTAAATGTACATACAGCTGTGCTTGCATTGGAAGAAACTTGACCTGAGTCAAATGTACGGGCAAGATTAGTGTACACTATAGCAAAGGTAAAAGAGCTCTTTAGACTTGTACCTTAATCTGCTATTCCTGCTACCTGTAAATGTACCATAGCAATTACTTTACTTTAGCACTTTTTACATTAAAAGCCTTCCACTAATCAAATTATGATTACCGGGTATATATCCTAATAGCAGTTTCTGTGTATTGGTGTTTTCCATGGCAAGTATACTAAGAGACAGACTCTGCGCTAATTCATTATTGCGATATAATCTTTTTCCATTCAGTTATCTCTAAAATATGAGCGAACCAAAATTTTTAAAGCAAATTTAGATCTAGTGACAGACTTTGATGACCTGAGCTTGTCCAACCTTTTCTGAAACCCCTTTTTTAAAGCTTACCAATATCAATGTTAGGGAAATATAAATAAATACAATGCACTATGGTTATTGGGGTACATCAGGGACACAGGACACTTCAGGGACACGGGACACATCAGGGACACGGGACACATCAGGACCACGGGGCACTTCAGGGACACAGGATACTTCAGGGACACAGGACACTTCAGGGACACAGGACACTTCAGGGCAACAGGACACTTCAGGGCAAAAGGACACTTCAGGGCAACAGGACACTTCAGGGACACGGGACACTTCAGGGACACGGGACACTTCAGGGCCACGGGACACTTCAGGGACACGGGACACTTCAGGGACACAGGACACTTCAGGGACACGCGACACTTCAGGGACACGCGACACTTCAAAGACACAGGACACTTCAGGGACACAGGACACTTCAGGGACACGGGACACTTCAGGGACATGGGACACTTCAGGGAAACAGGACAATTCAGGGACATGGGACACTTCAGGGACACAGGACAATTCAGGGACACGGGACACTTCAGGGACACGGGACACTTGACACTTCAGGGACACAGGACACTTCAGGGCCCCGGGCCACTTCAGGGACACAGGACACTTCAGGGACACGGGACACTTCAGGGCCACGGGACACTTCAGGGCCACGGGACACAACAGGGCCACGGGACACTTCAGGGCCACGGGACACTTCAGGGACACGGGACACTTCAGGGACACAGGACACTTCAGGGACACAGGACACTTCAGGGACACAGGACACTTCAGGGACACAGGACACTTCAGTGACACAGGACACTTCAGGGACACTGGACACTTCAGGGACACAGGACACCTCAGGGACACAGGACACTTCAGGGTCCCGGGACACTTCAGGGACACGGGACACTTCAAGGACACGGGACACTTCAGGGCCCCGGGACACTTCAGGGACACGGGACACTTCAGGGACACAGGACACTTCGATCAGGGCCCCGGGACACTTCAGGGCCACAGGACACTTCAGGGACACAGGACACTTCAGGGACACGGGACACTTCAGAGACACGGGACACTTCAGGGACACGGGACACTTCAGGGACGCGGGACACTTCAGGGCCACGGGACACTTCAGGGACACGGGACACTTCAGGGACACGGGACACTTCAGGGACACAGGACACTTCAGGGCCCCGGGACACTTCAGGGACACGGGACACTTCAGGGACACGGGATACTTCAGGGACACGGGACACTTCAGGGCCACGGGACACAACAGGGTCACGGGACACTTCAGGGACACGGGACACTTCAGGGACACAGGACACTTCAGGGACACAGGACACTTCAGGGACACATGACACTTCAGTGACACAGGACACTTCAGGGACACGGGACACTTCAGAGACACAGGACACTTCAGGGACACAGGACACTTCAGGGCCCCGGGACACTTCAGGGACATGGGACACTTCAGGGACACAGGACACTTCAGGGACACGGGACACTTCAGGGCCCCGGGATACTTCAGGGAAACGGGACACTTCAGGGACACAGGACACTTCAGGGACACGGGACACTTCAGGGACACGGGACATGGGACACTTCAGGGCCCCGGGACACGGGACACTTCAGGGCCACGGGACACTTCAGGGCCACGGGACACTTCAGGGACATGGGACACATCAGGGCCACGGGACACTTCAGGGACACAGGACACTTCAGGGACATGGGACACTTCAGGGTCACAGGACACTTCAGGGACACAGGACACTTCAGGGACATGGGACACTTCAGGGACACATGACACTTCAGGGACATGGGACACTTCAGGGACATGGGACACTTCAGGGCCACAGATCAAATCACACAGTATTATCTCTTTGAAGAGAAACATTCACAATATCTAGTTTCATATTGGTTGAAAAATATTTCTACATTGTAAACAAAACCTTTAATTAAGTTATACAGAACCCAGGTGTGTGTGAGGTATGCACGGGTAGAAAAGCTACCATGCAATTTAAAGTTTTTTTTTTTTTCTCTACCTTACCATCAATTCATTTTGAATGATCTATTTTTCTGTCCCGTTACAATCTAATTACCTTTAACAATTGAACATCTATCAGTATTGGTCAAGTATTCAGGTGCTGATTCTTACAATTATCGTAAATATTATTCTACCATACAAATCTAAAGAAAATTAAGGTCATTTAATTCAAATTACTGATTAAGTTTATAAATGCACCTCAAATCAACAATTAAAAGGAGCCGTAAATTATTGTGTGGACAACATATTACAATGGTTGTAACAGACATCCATACATTTAGTACCACTTATAAGGTATATACTATATCAAAAGTACCAGTCCCAGTGTATACATCATTAGGATGCTTTATCATGATCATGGCCCCTATATCACATACATGTATCTGGTCCCCATTAGCTGTATAATAAGTGTTTCCCACATGAAGATTTCTTGTGATTTATTTTTACAACTTAGCAAATGTTTTGAAGGTCCCACCATAACTTGTACATGTAGATCTATTTGTGTGATGAACAAGATAGCATGTACCAAACTAATGGGTTTGAAGGTCCCATCATAACTTGTACAAGATGGCTAAACCCAACTGAGTCATATATGTCCTCCAGAATTAAGTTACACTCAATTTTCTAAAAAAAACAAAACCTTAAGAGTTATTTCAATTTAAAAAGAATACATAAACATGTAGCATGATATGACCCAGCTAGGATGTTTCATATTTGGTGGTAGATTGAGGAGTTATCTATGTCAGTAAAACTTGGGAATGCTTAGAACAAATACGGGTACATAAGATAATACGTAAGAAATAAATAAGATCATGTTCTCACTAAATTTTAAGACAGGTCGTAGAATCTAAAACATAGCAGTTAAATGTGTTACTGGTGTAAAAATGGCCAGTTCAAATTCAAGGAATATCAGGCTGTTTAAAAATTGCCATGGTAGTAACTCGCTTTTAATGAGGACATAGAAGGTTGGGCCTAATTCCATGATTTTAAATACCTGGGTATCATAATTTCTGAGAGAAGTGGCACCCTTTACCTACATAATTGTTAGACCTAGATTTGTTAATAAAGAATTATACTTACCTATAATAAGCGACCTTTAAAACGATAATTCCTGATAGTGTCCAGCTGTATAACATAAAAAGGCAGTTAGTCCACTTGTATGAATTACAGGTGATTAATTATAAATGTTGTTTATTTGTGTGTAGATCATGCACCATAGCTACAGATATACTATACTGTAGTTAAAAATAAACAAAATGATAATTTGGTCTATCAAGTTAAATGACAGTAAACCAACATACCCTCTGAATAAACTGTAGATTAATTTACCAGGTAATTTTAAACTTTAAAAGGAAAATATCTATGAAGAATACAACAGTATGAGATTTTTCTATATTTGTGCAATGATTTTAATGTTGTCACCAAATTAAAAACACAGGCAGTGTTTTGAATTTTCCGCATGCCAAGTTCGACAGAAAGATCAAAGCTTATTTCAATCTCAATTCCAGGTTTGCTGTTTACATAAACAACCAAGACCAAAGCCTATTTTTCGTACATTTTTTTAACAGTCAATATAATTTGCATATGAATCAAATGAATCAAACATACAAATAATTTTCTCAGTCGATCAATTGATAGACAGTATAGATTAAACCAATGATAAACTGTGTTATTACATTATATAAAAAAATAAAATACAGGTGTATTGCAGAACCTCAAAGCTGTGCCTATAATACAATCAAACTGTCTTCCACATGTCAAATGAAATAGATTTTGACATTATATATAATATGGACTTTGTTTACTGTTATTGCTATTGGTCAAAACAATACGTAATTTAAATGAAGCCAATGTTTTTAGTGTAACATATCCCAGAGTATACTTTTAATTATCGTTTCCTCACACTGACCACCCAAAGTAAAACACACAGTAATCACAGTCCTGTATTTACAGTCAATAGACATTTAAAGATTTACTGTGAATGGACTTAATCAATGACTACCTACATTTATTGATATATAATAGTATAATTACATGTGTGTTGATCAGCGTGTATGGTGATACAGGTATGGTGATACAGGTATGGTGATACAGATATGGTGATACAGGTATGGTGATACTGATATGGTGATACAGGTATCGTGATACAGGTATGGTGATGCAGGTATGGTGATACAGGTATGGTGATACAGGTATGGTGATACCGATATGGTGATGCAGATATGGTGATACAGGTATCGTGATACAGGTATGGTGATACAGGTATGGTGATACAGGTATGGTGATACAGATATGGTGATACAGATATGGTGATACAGGTATGGTGATACAGGTATGGTGATACAAGTATGGTGATACAGGTATGGTGATACAGATATGGTGATACAGATATGGTGATACAGGTATGGTGATACAGGTATGGTGATACCGATATGGTGATGCAGATATGGTGATACAGGTATCGTGATACAGGTATGGTGATACAGGTATGGTGATACAGATATGGTGATACAGGTATGGTGATACTGATATGGTGATGCAGATATGGTGATACAGGTATGGTGATACAGGTATGGTGATACAGATATGGTGATACAGGTATGGTGATACAGATATGGTGATACAGGTATGGTGATACAGGTATGGTGATACAAGTATGGTGATACAGGTATGGTGATACAGATATGGTGATAGATATGGTGATACAGATATGGTGATACAGGTATGGTGATACAGATATGGTGATACAGGTATGGTGATACAGGTATGGTGATACCGATATGGTGATACAGGTATGGTGATACAGGTATGGTGATACAGATATGGTGATACAGGTATGGTGATACAAATATGGTGATACCGATATGGTGATACAGGTATCACTTAACAGTCAGGAAAACCAATCAACACAATGATTTGAAATTCCACAAGAACATATATGTCTAAACATTTACCTGGTCGAAAGCACATCAAAATATTCACAGGACAGAAATTAATTGTACCCCCACAAGCTATATTATGATAAACAGCTGTTTAATTTAGAGTTTTTTCTTAATGTAGGCTTATATGTATACGGGCAATTTAGATCTGTTGGGAGGAGTGTATAATACAATGCAAGCCAGCAGAGATCACTAAAATACCTTCAGTAGATTATAGTTATTTTATTTACATCGTCACCTTAAGCTTCCAAAGAGCAAAATGGCTCCATTATGTTGTACCAAATTCATCATTATGGCCTAATGCTTTTAAAAGCCATGTTTTAGTAATAACCTACATATTGCTCACGTGTCACCTGACCAATTTGGGTTTCAAGTCAGTAGTGTTTATGCTGGAATATAAACATTCCTAAAAGTGGTGACAGCAGTGATGGCCTTGGTCATAAAAAAACATATTGCTATATTATCACGTGTTGCCATGGTAACCGATATTAAATCTTTGTTCCATACACAGATCTTGACGAGACCTTATAATATGGCAGTACATTATAGAGTTTTGTAGATGTGTTCAGAATGTTTTAAGTTTATAGGCAAAAGATGATCAACTATGACAAAAATGTCAGGTAAATTAAGCCATCCTTAGTGATACGACTGTAAACAGTCCAAACTAGTCGGCCATTGTAATTCAGCAGACTTAAAACAAGAGGCCCAATGGGCCTGCATCGTTCACCTGATGTTCACTTGTTTGATGAACATGCATATAGGCCTTTGAAGAACTGATTCTATAAGGCCTTTCAGTTAATCAGAAGAAGTCCTTTGAATAAATTTGACCCCAGTGACCTTGATTGAACATATACCTCAAGGTCATTTCTTTTCGCAAACTTTGTGGGGCTCCATCCCAGAAGCCACCACCCAAGTACCAGGATTATAAGCCATTTGGTTTTATGAGAAGGTTTTTTAAAAGAAAATTTTGCGTCGGATGGACTCCGCACCACTGCATGCATATATGCTCTTCTGGCCTTTTGAGCCTAGTGAGCTAAATATGAAGGAAACTATGTATGTTTGAAACTTTCAAGACTCAGACCAATATATCGAATCTCCTCTTAAGTAACTTGACACGTAATAACAATGCTTACACATTCAAAGTTTTTCTTTCTTTTACCATGTATATGGACCAACTGGATTTATAAAATCATGAATAAGATGTTTTAGAGATTCTTTTTGTTTCCATCAATTAGAGTCAAATCAGATTCTTCCTCTGAAATATATAGGGATCGAGAGTTTGAATTGAAACAGAATTGTCAAGGTTGGTCAACTCCTGTGCTAATTACATTGGGAAGGTGTTACCCATATTTCTACACTTTGGGAAAATTTGACTTTTTAGCAAAGGGGAAATGGGCTGTTCACTATATAAGTACAGATATACTTATGTAATCTATCGTCAGGCTATCTACTCTGCTGAATGGAACTGATTGGGATATAATGAAATTTAAATTGCATTTGTAAATTGAATTTAAATATTTTCATCTCCCCTGCATTCAATATAAACAAGACCATGGTTCTATATAATGAACCCACTTCACTCACCTGCATTCAATATAAACAATACCATGGTTCTATATAATGAACTTGATCGCTGATGTTCAGAGATAGAGTTTTATCACACCAGTAAAAAAGCAAGGCTAAATTTGTTGGTATAGATTTCAAATGTGAACAACAATTAATATTTAAATGTCTATACAATGTATTTCGAATTCTGTAACCATGATATAAATATCACATGAAAATATTTCGCAATTACCATATACATTTGTATTATGCAATCTAAGTCAGTCGTACAGATCTAGATCACAGGAGTTTGGGGAGGGAAGGGTTAAATCACCAGTAGCTTCTTGAATACCAAAAACTATTGTTTTGATCACAGGAATACATTTTGCAATTTTGTACTATAAGATTATATTTTATCCTTATTCATCTTTTCATGATATCGATCACAGCCAAATATTTGGAATATCTGTGCGATAATTATTAAACCATATATTTACCGTAGTACATACCTGAAGGCTATGGTCTTTATTAAAATCTATTATTAGAATGGTAGTATGTATATATACATCCTATACTTGAATAGTGAAAACTACATGTAGATCACGTGAAAGATATTTCAAAATTGTGTATAATATTGTACTATAATTACAACTATATATACCTGTTTTAGCTTGATATATCTTAATATACATAATCGAAAATTCACAAATATATTTACTTTAGTACATACCTGTAGTCTTTGGTCAATATTTAAATTCTATCATTAGAATTTTGTACCTGTTAATATAACTCCCTGTCCATATATACATCCTATACCTCACATCCCTCGCACTCTTCAGTCTCCGAACACCCCTGACCAATTTTAACTGTGACGCATGCGTAGCATTGCCACTCATCAATAGCCATATGGCCTATGTGTGGGAGTGTGTAAGTACCCAACTAGAAAATATTGTTGGGTGTCGTGGATCTAGTTGCTATTGATATCACAGACAAACATTGTATGTCTGCCTCTAGGGTAGGTTCTATTTATAGATACAGCATGATGTCCACTTCTAGTCAGATTTTAAGATTACAAATTTAAAAGTCAATATATTCCAACAAGAGAAGCGTGTGTATGACATTTACAGAGGTGTATAGTATATACTAATACCTATATATATAGCTCTACAAAATCTCAATCACCAATCTGGACATCATTATGTATTGATACAGAAAGATTACCCATAATGAAAAATATCCTGTTACCTGCTTATAGAGCTGTATTTATATTTGCTCAGCATTTTCCAATTGACACTATGTTAAGAGGCAGTAAATGTTGCCACCAAACACCTATATTAACATTTGCTCTGCATTTCCCCATTTATACAATGCTAAGAGGCAGTTGCAACCATACGCCTATAACACCCAGTGCCTCAGGCTATAACACCCCGTGGGTCATGTGACATTAAAAAGGCAGGTTTTTTCGTGTTGGTTTAGTTTTTTTCAATGTTAAAGAAAATGGTAAGAAAATGTAAATATAATTAGTATTGAACAGCCCTCACAGTTCATTGCTTAAATAACACCAGTGGGTCCCAATGTAACATCAAAAAAAGAAGGTGGTAATGTTTTGGTGGTTCAGATTATTTCAAAATTGGTGAAAAATGGAAAGGCAATGTTAATATAAGTATTTAACAGTGGTTTTAATGTTATTATAGTCGATATGGCAGCAAGATGTATGGGGGCAAATGTAGCACGGGAACCCGTTATGATTCCCATGGTTTTCGCCCATCATACATCTTAAGCTTGCTGCCATATCGACTATAACAACATTAATATTACAGCCACGGTTCATATTGCTTAAACAAAAGGCACTCATACAAGTGATCTAAACTTCTCATTATCTAAGGATAAAGACTACAGTCTAAAGGGAATTTCTCGCCAGCCTTAATGAGCTAGGTAAAATTTGGTCGCAAAATCAAAAGTCCCTTTCTGCCCTGGAAAGCAACCAGAAGACAGGGACCAGTTTCATCAATATTCCTTAACTCAAATATTTCCATATGGAAGGATTACAGAGGTTAAGGAAAAGGTCTTTTATGATTTTCCATGTGGAATATTTTAAGTTAAGGAATTTTCTTAAGTTAATTTGAATGTTGAAACCTTCAAACAGGGCCTGGTTCTTTGGCTCTGAGGAAATTCTGTCTTTTCGATCAGTCTCCTATATGACTTACACATGGAGAGGTCACTGGTACAAGTTAATCTGTGATAACCCTATATCTGCCAGTGCTAGGGAACTCGAGCTATAGATCTACATGTACATAAGCGGGCATCCTACATGTCAGGAACATGAGCGACTAAATTAAGAAGAAAGATTAGACAAGCAGGGATGTACAAATAGGATTTGAAAGTTTGATAACACTTATTATGGGAGATAGTCCGGGAGATCCCAGTACTAGTGTTGATGGGAGAGAGTCCCAGTACTAGTAGTGCTAATGGGAGATAGTCCCAGTAGTAGTGTTAATGGGAGATAGTCCCAGTACTAGTGTTAATGGGAGATAGTCCCAGTACTAGTGTTAATGGGAGATTGTCCCAGTACTAGTGTTGATGGGAGAGAGTCCCAGTACTAGTAGTGCTAATGGGAGATAGTCCCAGTACTAGTGTTAATGGGAGATTGTCCCAGTACTAGTGTTAATGGGAGATAGTCCCAGTACTAGTGTTAATGGGAGATAGTCCCAGTACTAGTGTTAATGGGAGATTGTCCCAATACTAGTGTTAATGGGAGATTGTCCCAGTACTAGTGTTAATGGGAGATAGTCCCAGTACTAATGTTAATGGGAGATTGTCCCAGTACTAGTGTTAATGGGAGATGGTCCCAGTACTAGAGTTAATGGGAGATTGTCCCAGTACTAGTGTTACTGGGAGATAGTCCCAGTACTAGTGTTGATGGGAGATTGTCCCAATACTAGTGTTAATGGGGGATAGTCCCAGTACTAGTGTTAATGGGAGACAGTCCCAGTACTAGTGTTAATGGGAGATAGTCCCAGTACTAGTGTTAATGGGAGATAGTCCCAGTACTAGTGTTAATGGGAGATTGTCCCAGTACTAGTGTTAATGGGAGATTGTCCCAGTACTAGTGTTAATGGGAAATTGTCCCAGTACTAGTGTTAATGGGAGATTGTCCCAGTACTAGTGTTAATGGGATTTTGTCCTACAGTTAATGATAGTTATAGTGTTAATGGGAAAAGTGTACAGTGAATGGAGAATCCCAGTAATAATGGAGGCCTGTTAGTGTAATTGTCAATAGTACAATTCCCAATATGATTAATGGGAATCATTATGTAATAACATCCAGTATATTAAGGTAATAGTACACAGTATATGTCTGGCTGAATCCAACATTAATGGAGGTAGTAGTACTGTGTTAATGGAGACACTCAGCATATGAATAGAGTCCCGTAATGAATGGAATTAGTATGGTTAAGGTGAATAACCAGTCATGTGTTTGGGATCACCAGATCTAGTTTCAACTGGGAGAAGTCGTATAGGTGTACCCAGAATCTGATTTTAATGAATTTAGTTACTAGTGTTAATGGGAGATTGTCCCAGTACTAGTGTTAATGGGAGATTGTCCCAGTACTAGTGTTAATGGGAGATTGTCCCAGTACTGGTGTTAATGGGAGATTGTCCCAGTACTGGTGTTAATGGGAGATTGTCCCAGTACTGGTGTTAATGGGAGATTGTCCCAGTACTAGTGTTAATGGGAGATTGTCCCAGTACTGGTGTTAATGGGAGATTGTCCCAGTACTAGTGTTAATGGGAGATTGTCCCAGTACTAGTGTTAATGGGAGATTGTCCCAGTACTAGTGTTAATGGGAGATTGTCCCAGTACTAGTGTTAATGGGAGATTGTCCCAGTACAAGTGTTAATGGGAGATTGTCCCAGTACTAGTGTTAATGGGAGATAGTCCCAGTACTAGTGTTAATAGGAGATTGTCCCAGTATTAGTGTTAATGGGAGATTGTCCCAGTACTAGCTAGTGTTAATGGGAGATTGTCCCAGTACTAGTGTTAATGGGAGATTGTCCCAGTACTAGCTATATATAGTGTTAATGGGAGATTGTCCCAGTACTAGTGTTAATGGGGGATATATCACCTTTTGTGTTTTATATTGCTCAGATGCTGTAACAATTCCCTTACTATACATCTAGCTTCAAAATTGTTCAAAGACAAATTTTCAAATGAATTATTGGGATATTTGATCTTAAAACTATGACACAAGTATATGTAAGTAAAATGTTACAAAGATCTGGCATGAAAACAAATAATGGAGGTATTGTGTACTTTTCAATATACACTTAAGGCCCATATGATATAGTAATGATTATGAAATTAGGATTAAAGGTATATATAACATTGTGTGTTCTGCTGATCACTAACATTCTGTCAACACCTGTAGAGAACTGTAATAGGACACTAGAATTCTGAATAATTTAAATGAAACTAACAATTAGTTATTCATGTGAATAAAAAACCATGTCATGGCATGTTGGGTAATCAACAAAAGACTTCTATTTTCCTTTGGAGTATTCACGATGTCACCCCAAATTCCATATATTAATCAATATATCTTTACACGAGAGGCCAAAAATAACTTAACGTGAGTTTGAATACAACTAAAATGTATAATATACCCATTGTTTTTTTTGTTGTTGTTGTGATTAGACAGGGAAAAAAAGCAAGCTTCTCTTGAACATATACTATGTAATATACAGTATATGCCAAGATTTATATACCGTAAGTGAACAAAAACTATGTTAGAACATTATTATAACAAACTTATATTACTGTATTTATTTCAAATTAGTATATATCATATTTTTTCACAGATTACCTAGTGTAAAAGTTTAGTACCATATTTATCCTCAAACAGGCCTTTTCCCCTGATCATGAGGTGTAAAAAGTTAAGCAATTAAGTTGGGATCGACTCGGCCTATAATTAACCATGTTTATATTAACTCAATTATATTTTAAATTGGTGAGTCTCCAAAAATGAAGAAGACAGCTTATTTGCAGATATATAGAGTATTCTCTTCTAGTATATAGATCACAAAATGTCAAAAACATCAACATGTAAATACAGCATTCTCTTAAAGTATAGATTACAAACTGTCAAAAGGATTAAACATGTGAATAATTCATTTATATTCATATATATGTATGACTGTTTGATTCTAGGACATGTTTCATCTCAGTAAATGAAACATGTAGGCAAACGGCAACAGGAGATGTGTATACATGTACATGTATATCTATAATATCATTCTTGGAAACCTTTTTCATGTATACACTATATATATATATGTAAACTGTGTGCATAAATTCAAGAATATTTACCATTTACGTTTTTTATAACTTGCCAGCTGCAGTAACAAGTCAGACACCTTTGATGTATAAAATGACCTACCGAGTTGAAGCTGTTCAATCACGTAAGAAATAATCAAACGGCTTACCTGTTTCCATGGTTTTATTAACTATGTTGTCAATATTTTCAAAATCAATATATGAGCGAAAATTGCAAATGTGACAGATAGAAGAAAAGGAACGGTAGACACATGTTGATTGTACACAGTCATGGAATTTGTAACAACAATTTTTTGTTATATATATACGTAGAGTGTATACTGAAGATTTTAATTACCAGGTATAAATACTGGTCACAATTGATTTCCTTTAGGTTAATTGTTACATGTAGACACATAAATGTATATAAACATTGTATAACATACGACTGGTAAAATTAAAGTGTGACTTGAGTTACCAAGGTAGAGAATATCAATTAATACTGAAACACCTCAGGACATTATCTTTGTCACTTTCTCACTAAAGACAAGGTTATATTTCTTCCATTACATATAATTTGCAAACATTTATATACATACAAACCAGACCAGTACCCCACCCCTACTAGACTGTATACCAGACCAGTACCCCACCCCTACCAGACTGTATCCCAGACCAGTACCCCACCCCTACTAGACTTTATACCAGACCAGTACCCCACCCATACTACACTGTATACCAGACCAGTACCCCACCCCTACTACACTGTATACCAGACCAGTACCCCACCCCTACCAGACTGTATACCAGACCAGTACCCCACCCCTACTACACTGTATACCAGACCAGTACCCCACCCCTACTAGACTGTATACCAGACCAGTACCCCATCCCTACCAGACTGTATACCAGACCAGTACCCCACCCCTACTACACTGTATACCAGACCAGTACCCCACCCGTACTACACTGTATACCAGACCAGTACCCCACCCCTACTACACTGTATACCAGACCAGTACCCCACCCCTACTACACTGTATACCAGACCAGTACCCCACCCCTACTACACTGTATACCAGACCAGTACCCCATCCCTACCAGACTGTATACCAGACCAGTACCCCACCCCTACTACACTGTATACCAGACCAGTACCCCACCCCTACTAGACTGTATACCAGACCAGTACCCCACCCCTACCAGACTGTATCCCAGACCAGTACCCCACCCCTACCAGACTGTATCCCAGACCAGTACCCCACCCCTACCAGACTGTATACCAGACCAGTACCCCACCCCTACTACACTGTATACCAGACCAGTACCCCACCCCTACTACACTGTATACCAGACCAGTACCCCACCCCTACTAGACTGTATACCAGACCAGTACCCCACCCGTACTACACTGTATACCAGACCAGTACCCCACCCGTACTACACTGTATACCAGACCAGTACCCCACCCCTACTACACTGTATACCAGACCAGTACCCCACCCCTAGCTACTAGACTGTATACCAGACCAGTACCCCACCCCTACTACACTGTATACCAGACCAGTACCCCACCCCTACTACACTGTATAAAAGACCAGTACCCCACCCCTACTAGACTGTATACCAGACCAGTACCCCACCCCTACTACACTGTATACCAGACCAGTACCCCACCCCTACTACACTGTATACCAGACCAGTACCCCCACCCCTACTACACTGTATACCAGACCAGTACCCCACCCCTACTACACTGTATACCAGACCAGTACCCCACCCCTACTACACTGTATACCAGACCAGTACCCCACCCCTACTAGACTTTATACCAGACCAGTACCCCACCCCTACTACACTGTATACCAGACCAGTACCCCACCCCTACTACACTGTATACCAGACCAGTACCCCACCCCTAGCTACTAGACTGTATACCAGACCAGTACCCCACCCCTACTACACTGTATACCAGACCAGTACCCCACCCCTACTACACTGTATACCAGACCAGTACCCCACCCCTACTAGACTGTATACCAGACCAGTACCCCACCCCTACTAGACTGTATACCAGACCAGTACCACACCCCTACTAGACTGTATACCAGACCAGTACCACACCCCTACTACACTGTATACCAGACCAGTACCCCACCCCTAGCTACTAGACTGTATACCAGACCAGTACCCCACCCCTACTACTAGACTGTATACCAGACCAGTACCCCACCCCTAGCTACTAGACTGTATACCAGACCAGTACCCCACCCCTACTACACTGTATACCAGACCAGTACCCCACCCCTACTACACTGTATACCAGACCAGTACCCCACCCCTACTAGACTGTATACCAGACCAGTACCCCACCCCTACTAGACTGTATACCAGACCAGTACCCCATCCCTACTACACTGTATACCAGACCAGTACCCCACCCCTACTACACTGTATACCAGACCAGTACCCCACCCCTACTACACTGTATACCAGACCAGTACCCCACCCCTACTAGACTTTATACCAGACCAGTACCCCACCCCTACCAGACTGTATACCAGACCAGTACCCCACCCCTACTACACTGTATACCAGACCAGTACCCCACCCCTACTAGACTGTATACCAGACCAGTACCCCACCCGTACTACACTGTATACCAGACCAGTACCCCACCCCTACTACACTGTATACCAGACCAGTACCCCACCCCTACTAGACTGTATACCAGACCAGTACCCCACCCGTACTACACTGTATACCAGACCAGTACCCCACCCGTACTACACTGTATACCAGACCAGTACCCCACCCCTACTACACTGTATACCAGACCAGTACCCCACCCCTACTAGACTGTATACCAGACCAGTACCCCACCCCTACTACACTGTATACCAGACCAGTACCCCACCCCTACTAGACTGTATACCAGACCAGTACCCCACCCCTACTACACTGTATACCAGACCAGTACCCCACCCCTACTACACTGTATACCAGACCAGTACCCCACCCCTACTAGACTGTATACCAGACCAGTACCCCATCCCCTACTACACTGTATACCAGACCAGTACCCCACCCCTACTACACTGTATACCAGACCAGTACCCCACCCCTACCAGACTGTATACCAGACCAGTACCCCACCCCTACTAGAGAATAAATCCTTTTCATCATTGCCAAAGTTTAACCATCAAAGTAATTTGTATGGAGGAGATTGTGTTCAACCTTCCTTTTGAGAAACCTCATGAAATACCTCAAAATTAGAAGAACCTCAGATTATATATCCCTGTGTGTGGTCTTGAAAATGGTATATCATGCAGTTATTCAAACCAACAGTATAGCTATCCATTCCAGCATAATTATATAAAGAGGTCTATTACCATAATACTAAATTTGCAGCAGTGTTTGACAGTTGGTCAGCTTAAAATCGAAACACAACATTAATTAGGGTCAGAGATTTTTCAAACCACTTATAATTAATTACCCTCAAAGTAACCAAGTGATGGCCTCCCTTCATTATTTCATTAGAACTGCCCGATCTTTTTAACCTCAGGTGGGACCTCAACTAGCTCTTTGAAACAGACTGATTAATTTACGTCGATACAGCGCTGTGTGTTAGTCGATGACCAACTATAACTGTTCCTGCAATCAAGCCGTTTATCACACAGTTTCCAATTGATAAAAGTGCTTCTAGAATTATCCTGAGATTATTAATATCCACACTGGATCGTCTACAATAAAGATGAAAGCAGAATTTATGATTACAAATTCTGTCTCATTCTGTAATACCAAATTGCATTTGTCTTTAAAGAGTTTTCCCAGGAGATTCATTTCAAGGACAAAAACGATTTTTTTTTTTCATAGAAAGGTTGTAATACATTTTAATAGAAAAATTCAATAACTATAAATTCTATGTATACACAACACAAAAGCCCAAACATAGCTTCTAATGTTGATTATTAACTTTGCTTATACATTTTGTATATGTATGGTTGGTTCTCAATGAATAGAGAAAAGAAAATTGAAATGAACATTAATCAAATACGGAGTGCTATTAAGAAAAGCTATAAAGCTATAGGTTATATAGTGAGGTAAATAACTGAACCATCAACTTCCCTACAGAGGGTATCAATTCATGAGTTTTGTTAAGAAAAATTACACAAAAGCACATGAATGCCTGGTAAACTGGAAAGTCTGTATTCAGTGTTGATAGTTTTAATGTGCTGATATACAGATCATTCCGCAGCTGATATTGAGAAGATAATCAATGTGGACATTCACAGTTATAATGGGACAGTCAAATCAGGATTATTGATAATACACAGTACTCCTCAGGTCATATAGACACTTTCATGACTTGAATTGGTCGATTGATTTTTCTGTCCTCGGGTATATAGTCCAAGTGATATTAGTGTTGAAAGTATGGCTAATGGTTTATAGGTTAGCATGCATGCAAGCCAAGGTACTATAAAGGAAAGGTTGTGTGGCACTACGGTACCACACATACGTCTCCAGGCAATTTCATAAAATATTTATGACAACATGTACTGGTCACGTTTTGATTTGTCCTTTATGGTTTGGCTGAAATTTATGTAAAGTATGGTTGGGCTACTAGATGTGCATTTATACTGTAAAAATCTGTATAATTTGAATACCTTGTGTTGGTAATCTGTACATAAGACAAACCCCATGCTGACAGACAAAGGAATCGTCAGATTGAGGATAGATCAGTGTTCAACGATTGATCAAAATCATTGTTTGTAGCCTCTGGGATATTATTCCACTATTTCAAATTTAGTATGAAAATCTCAACTTTCCTGAATTTTTCATCATAATTTAACAAGCTCAAATTCTCTACCACGTCAGCCTATAAAATGATTTATAGAATCCTATAAAATGATTTATAGAATCCTACAAAATGATTTATAGAATCCTATAAAATCTTTAGAATCCTATAAAATGATCTATAGAATCCTATAAAATGATCTATAGAATCCTATAAAATGATCTATAGAATCCTATAAAATGATCTTTAGAATCCTATAAAATGATTTATAGAATCTTTTAACCCCTTGAGGATGAGACAGCCTGGGATGTTGATGTAACATGATTGTCACGACATCATACAATTGTTGTTATGTCATACATTTGTTGTCATGACGTCATTCAATTGTTGAGAATGTATAAAGAGCATGATAGCTTGTCTCGATCATCCCAAGGGTAAGGTTACTTTACAGATCGATCAATGCTCTAAGCTAATAGTAAGACTTAATTTCCATCGGCCCATAATTCATTACATTTTGTCCTAAATAAACACATACAATTCACAATATGTGTTTTACCAAGAACCATTCAAGAAAAGTGTATACACAATGTTAGGTATACTTTTATCACAGTAACTATCCAGTATAACTTACTGAATCGGTGTCATTATAACGGTATCTGAAGTACTGGTGTCGCCAAATGTAAACAACCTCTTTTGTAAAATGATCTTTATTGAATTATGAGAGTTCCCTTATTGAAATCAGAATCTTATATATGAGATCTAGAACGCACAGACCAGTAGCACCCACATGGTCATATTTTGGTTTATCTTGTTGAACGTCCTTTTAAACAGCCAGGGTCATTTAAGGACGTGCCTGGTTTTCGAGGTGGAGGAAAGCCAGAGAATCCCAGAGAATAACCTAACATTCATGTTCGTTTAAAAACCACCAACCAAAGTTAAGGTCAGTACCAGGCAACAGTCCAACATAAACTTCAAACTCGCAACCCAGAGGTACCTGGTGGATGGCTATAGTGATTAAGTGTCAGGACACCTTAACCACTTGGCCACCATGGCCCTATATAGCTACAATGTGAACATGTGGAAATATTATAGCTCTACTATGTTATTATCATAATTAATAATTCATGTATACATAATTTGCTTTGATTTTTTGGCAGGGTTTAAGTTTAAACTATAGCCTGTAATGATAAATCAATTAACTGATTCAGAAGACTGTTTTGCTTCTTGCTTTCTTGTAATTTGAAAATACTCTTATCTCTCAAATAGATTATCTCTCAAGCTTTTTTACAACATGGAATTAATAATTTCAAACATGTCCAGCAGAGTCATAAGAAAACCTTTATAAGGTTTATATAATTTTCTCTAGTGATCAAAGACTGAACATTCTATCATCCATTATGCACTTTAACTGCCTATTCGGAGACTTTATCTATTTGCTTTTTTTTTGCTAAAAGCTTATTTAATTTATCCTATGATGAATATCCCATTAACTTTCTTGAAACCCTAAAATTCAAAACATTTATATGATCCAGAATCATCCATGCGTCATGTTTAATTCAAATATACACTTATCCTAGAACTTTATTCTCTACACTGCAAATATTATTTTTGTCTGAAAATAGCTGTGCTGTCTAGTTGTATAATCCATAGGCTTTTAGGGACCTCACTGCAATAGAATTATTCCAACCAATATTTGATGTTGATCAGTGTGTACCAGCACCAATCGAAGCAAGCAACATTGTGGTTACAAATTCCCTCGGTCTGCCTATCCCCGTCAATCGAAACAGGCACACACTCATTCGTGGATGCCCATCTTTTTCATTGTGATAGTGTTTGGGCAAGAAATTTGCATGTAAATTGGCAGTATCTACGGCTTCATTTCTCAGAATTTCTGAGGATTTTCTTGGCTACAGTGTATACATGTGGCAATATTCAGCCCCCTATAACAATTCCTATCAGAAATACAAGCATACATTGTGCCATGGGTCGACACTGTTGACACATTAATCAACCAGAAATTATTTCCATCTTTATCACTACATATCTCAATATATTATATGCATACTACGTCTCTTGCAATCCGGCAATTCAGTATATATTGGTCAAAACGTTAAAGACTTCAGAGCAAGGCCTTTAGTGAGATACATATAATCGGGCTTCCTTATGGGGACTTACATATATCTAACAGACCCAAAGGGCTTCCTCAAAAAGGGCTTATAAAATATGTCTGTGATTCATGTCTTTAAAAAGGAATTTTTTCAATCCATGCCTGATTAAATGGGAATCCCTAAAGGAACTTTTCAAAACCCGATTCACTGAAAGGTTGTAAGAACTGGGAGATAAATGAACTTTTTAAACTGTTCTCACATATATTTTTTTCCCTTCACATGATCACAATTACTAGATTATTCAACATGTCGATAGTACATGTAGCTTACAGCTACAGACTTCTTTGTTTCTTTATACAAACTTTGATTTACTAGTTCATCTCTCTGGATTTTGCTGTTATAGTTACTCAGAAGTAAGCCATAAGATCATTTACAACAAGACGCATATAGACATACTACAGTAAACGTGGTTATTTTCTCAGGAGGTTAATTTCGCGATTTTGATATGTAAACAGTACGCGTAGGGGTTATTTTCGCAATCGATCTAAACATTTGTAGTTTGAGATTACGCATATTGATATCCAAATAATACATGCAGGGGAAATTTTGCGATCAAAAGGACTCCGCATAATTAGCGTAAATTTCCACGTTTACAGTATACATTATAGCTCACTTAAATTTTTTGTGGGCGGGGCCACCAATCAGTTTGGGGGTGGGGGTGGGGGTCACCAATCAGTTTGGGGGTGGGGATCACCAATCAGTTTGGGGGTGGGGGTCACCAATCACTTTGGGGGTAGGGGTCACCAATCAGTTTGGGGGTGGGGTCACCAATCAGTTTGGGGGTGGGGGTCACCAATCAGTTTGGGGGTGGGGGTCACCAATCAGTTTTGGGGTGGGGTCACCAATCACTTTGGGGTGGGGGTCACCAATCAGTTTGGAGGTGGGGGTCACCAATCACTTTGAGGGTAGGCAACACCAATCAGTTTGGGGGTGGGGTCACCAATCAGTTTGGGGGTGGGGGTCACCAATCAGTTTGGGGGTGGGGGTCACCAATCACTTTGGGGTGAGGGTCACCAATCACTTTGGGGGTAGGGGTCACCAATCAGTTTGGGGGTGGGGGTTACCAATCACTTTGGGGGTGGGGGTCACCAATAATTTTGGGGTGGAGGACACCAATCAGTTTGGGGGTGGGGGTCACCTATCAGTTTGGGGGTGGGGGTGACCAATCAGTTTGGAGGTCACCAATCAGTTTGGGGGTGGGGTCACCAATCAGTTTGGGGGTGGGGGTCACCAATCATTTTGGGGGTGGGGTTCGCCAAATAGTTTGGGGGTGGAGGACACCAATCAGTTTGGGGGTGGGGGTCACCTATCAGTTTGGGGGTGGGGGTGACCAATCAGTGTTTGGAGGTCACCATTAAGTTTGGGGTTGGGGGTCACCAATCATTTTGGGGGTGGGGGTCACCAATCCCCCCCCCCCCCCCCCCCCCAATTAAACTTACTGGTGATCCATACTCCTAAACTGATAGGTGACCCCTACTCCCATGTAATCATAATAGGCAAAATCGTGTTTGTGTCAACACAAAAAAAAACTATCTTGAAATCTATCTTTAAAGGTCCCAGGTAAATATTGATTTGGCCTCTTTTGCTTTGACAAAAAACTTTAATTGCTCATTAGGGGGTACTGGGTTGACAGTCTGCATGCCCAATCCATTTTCTTTTTATCGTTTTTCATGGATAAAGAACCTACACAATAGTTTCTTGTCTTTTTTGGTTAGAAAAAAGACAACTGATTGACCGATTTAACTGGTTAAAATGCAGAAAACCAACAAAATTGAAAATAGTTTGCAACTTATGCATTTATAATACCGACGTACATTTAGTTACATTATAATATCGAGTTTTAAATATTGTTGGATACTCTGTTTACATGCAGACGTAACAGAATTTTTGAAATAGTTTAAAATCACCGTTCACTCGCACAACTTACGATTTCAACAATTTGGAGGAATTGATGCGTGAAGTGACCCAGTTCTTCACCGCAATCCGCATTAACTTATCAACATGAATGAGTGAGTAAACTTACAGCCGGCGGTAGTACAGCCCGTGTATTTTATATGTAAGTCGGCATTTCAGAAAGCAACACGAGTATCATATATATGTAAGACATAAACAAAATATCTCTCACTTCCGTCTGCTACACACAAAAGTGATATCTTACCTGAACAGCCCTTCAGACGAACATTTCTCCGTATCCCGTATTATCCGCGTTGCGTATCATGCCACCATTATGCGTGTCACATGACCAGTCACTGATGTGGGTTCCTGAGATGGAACCGTCCACCAGTAGGGGGTATTGATTTAATGAGATTGATTTTCTTATAACTTAGGAAAGTATCTCGGTTTTTTCGAATTTCTACGAACATTCAAAACATATGAAAATGTGGTTCGATAACAATTGATAGTAACTTATTATTCGAAGAAGCTTAAATTAAATCATTCTTCAAAAGCGACGTCCCCTTGAAGATGAATCCGTCCTACTTTCTAATTTTTACGGTAGATCATGTGACGACGTGCTTTCGTTTACATTACCGCATGTCTTTATTATTACGTGTTTAGAGTCACGTACTGATCGAGACTAAAAATAGGCTTTAATCCACTGACTTGTCCGAGCTCAAGTAAGAACATTACGTGGTTAACTTTTTATAACCGAATAGATACAGACAGAATTAATTTACTAAAATGAGAAATACATTTGTATAAGCACAGATCGAAAGCCTAATATACAATTTGTAGGTACATTATATGATGAATATAATTTTAAGATACACAAAACAAAACTGCAGCAAAACACATAATGTATTGAAACATAAAGGATTCAATGAAGTAGAAGTATATATAACTGCAAATATATTACCTTACAAATATTATGACGTCTTACACCTGTAAAAACAATTTAAAATTCGACGCCTGCGCGGAATATCGTAGAGTTTCTCTGTTAACAGGTAGGGTAATATAGAACTAAAATATCCAACCTTATCGTCAACATTAGTATTATTTGTCCATTCCTTACTCTCTTAGGTAACTTCCTCACTGAACAACGAGAGGCCTGGCGCATGACACCGTAATGGGACAATTAAATCACGACAACACAGACCGGGCCATTTCTCAGTTTTTTTCAATTAACGATACCCGACACCATGACAATGATAAAGATTTTATTCTCATAAACATATAAAGTGTAGAGAATTACATACATACAAAAGTGTACAGGACATATAATATAATACATGGATACATTTGTTAAGCAAGAGAATATGTTAAATAGTGTTGAGTCGTATACTTATTTGCTTAATTTCGAAAGTGATTTCAATTCATCATCTAGACATAGAATACATTGAAATACTCCAGCTCACCTGAGGTGACATGGTCGGCACTCCAACCGACTGAGTTATATGTTAATAAGTAAACAAATAGATATAAATAAAATAAAAACCGCAACTTGGTACATATATCCGATCAGTATAAGCCGTACAACATGTCATGCAAGAGGCACAATGGTTTTAATCAGAGACATATAGAGAAATGTAAAATTTTAAGGATTGTACCTTATTTTTAAAAAGTAAAATACAGGGGGTGTTGCGATGTTGGTAACTACGCCAGCCGTGGTTGCTACGATAATATAGTTCCATACTACGGACATTTAATTAGCGGTTTCAATTTTTGTCCAACAAACGCGCTAATTAGTGCCTTGACAGTTGTCCCACGTTTTCAGCACGAGATACTAATTAGGATGACGACCACGGGAATGGTCACTGAAGCGACCTTTTCAAAATGGCCGAAATGACGAAAGCATGTGTTAAATGAACTTTAAACAATTTTGTGATATGTTCGATATGGTTACGACTCGGGAACGATACTTTAGCTTTCTCTGGGTAAATTTCAGCTGTTATCAGCAAAATCTACAGCGTTGATACATCATGTAGACGTGAATATTATAACGGTTTGATGTGTTGGTCATACAATGTAAAAATTGCATAAACTATTGCTTTGTATAGTTTTATATAGAGAAAGCAAAGTGAACGTTATCTACCAGAGTCTGATATACCACCAGCCAAATCAGAGCTCTTAACTCTTTTACAATGAGTACACATCATTTTAAGTCCGTGGGTGTAGACTTCACGTCTAGCATCAACGGATGTTTCTCAGAAATCCCGTAATCATCATCATCATCATCATCATCATCATCATCATCATCATCATCATCATCATCGTCGTCGTCGTCGTCGTCGTCGTCGTCGTCCTTTATTTCCTCCGGTAATAGATGTTTGAATGCAAACAAATCGACAAAAGAAAGACAATGAATATATTAAGGTGCCAGTGTGGTAAGTAATATTACAGGAATATATTTCTCCGCCGCGTGAATCAGTCAAAGTGATTGACAGTTACTATATTACAAATAGCAATGCATAGTGCGTACAACAAATCGAGCAAACTCCATCAGGAATTGTCTTTGGACCGCGTCATCTGTGAAGGGGACTCGATCACGTGGTCGTTCCTTATGAGCTGAGATTATTAACATACGAACATTGGTTCCAAATTCGGTTAGAATACCGTTCATAAAGTGTTGTGTTGTTGTAGAGATGAACTTCAGCGATGTCAAAATTCTGTGAGCAGGGTTTCTGTTTGCATACGGGACCTCTTATATTTTCCTTTCTTTCCTCTCTGTTCGATGCTCTTTGTGAGGACCCGGCCGGGGTATTGTGAAGACAGAAAATCCTAATCAATAGCATGAACACAAGGCTCACTTTATATTTGACACACAATGACCAGGTCGGGTAACCCAAGCAATAGACGGTTAATAGGCCTCAGGACTCTTCTAATACTAGATCATTTCCTCCTAATTTGAAACTTTTAGAGTCAAGACATACTGTGGAATCCAAAATTTAAAAACTCAATTTTATTTATAAATTTTGATATTATATTCATAGCTAGGCGTCTACATCTTGTCAGGGCAGATAGTGTAGGACTATTCTGTTTGATTAAAGGGAGGTAACTAATTCTTTTTGATAATATTGTGTAAAAAGTAATGCATTCAAGTAACACTGGAAGTATCCATCGTTACATCTGTCTTCCATCTCTTTGTCAATATAATAAGAAGGGCAAACTTGTATGTGATCCCCACCAAGACAACAGTAGTACATCTATCTGTTCTACTCGACATGTCTGAACAATGGAAAACATTAGACCGGATGCGCTCAATTAGTCTGACAATAATCCGCTACCTGCAGCAAATTATAAAGTGGATAGATAATCAGAACCATTCGAACTGGTGACCATTACTGGTTAATGTCTTTTGGGTGAACGCCAGAACTTAACATTTTATCACAGGGTTTGACACAAATCCCAACCCACAGTCCATATATATATTTATGTATTACCACAGGTGCCTGACTCGTTTTATAAAATAATAACATATAAGAGTACATATGTGTACTCTTATATGTTATTATTTTATAAAACGAGTCAGGCACCTGTGGTATTACTATTACAGGTTTATTTTGTTTAAACGTCATATATCAACAGCCAGGGTCATTTAAGGACGTGCACTAGATTGTCTGCCCCTAGTTGGAAACTTAGAATCAGACATATCCTAGGGATCAAAATCATAAAGCTCAATTTTATTTATAATTTAAATATTCTACCGACAGGGGGCCATGCTCAATTTTATTTATAATTTAAATATTCTACCGACAGGGGGCCAGTCTAGTCTACGGCCAGTGCCAGGCAACTGCCCCAAGTGGGTTTCTTATTACATATACTCATTTGTATGTAGACTATAATACACACACACACACACACACACACACACACACACACACACACTCACCCCCCCCCCCCCCCCCCCCCCCCCCCCCACACACACACACACACACACACATATATATAACTGTATATGGACCGTGGTTTTGAAATTCATGCCAAGTCCCTGTGTTTTTTTTTAAATACAAAATACTCTCTATACAGAAAATCTGTATAAATGTATAATATCTACAGAATGGATAGAACGTATATTGTCTATGGCCTACTTTGACAGAACACTACTGTCTCCTAGAACTACCGAGAGATGTAGCCAATGAGAAGACCAGTATAATATCATGTCTATTGCTGTATGAGTGTAACAGTCTCCCGCTTCTATAGTAAGATGAGTGCTCTACTGTCAATCACATCATCGTATTATTGTTCTTTGTGTTGACCTCTTGTTGGATATAATATAATGTGTTCCTGTTTGAAATACATTATCTTAATTATCTTAATTAACGACAACTCTTGCGTGCACACTGCGTCTCACTAAATGGATAAAATGTACCAACAACAGCAATGCAATTAACAAAAATCGATAAATAAATAAATAGATAAATAAATAAATAAATAAATAATGATTAGCGTCCTAATAAAAATCGCTTATAAGACCGAAAGTTATATAACATTTAGAGGCAGAGCATGCTAGAATTAGTTTGAATAATAATTTACTTCTTCCTTCTTTTGTTGTAAACCCTATATATATATGTATTCCTTAATATTTGTTGTAACATTTTGATCAAATGTCACTTTTCATACAAAAATCAAAGAATTTCAACAAATAGTCATAATTTACACTTACTGCCATGCTTCCTTATCTTTAAGAATGATGAGTCCCAAAACACAAAGGGGTGGATTGCCGATTGTCGAAATTCTGACTATTAGATAACTTGTCAATGCTGTCGTTATAACTAGATAGTATGATGTAGTCGTTCTGATCCACGCCTACTTCGGACCAAATACATCTTACGTCATTATTGCTATGGACTTTTAGCGAAGTCCGTGACCATATAAAATGGATATATGTCAAATCACACATTCTCGGTCAATGAATTAAAATATAAGAAAATGAAACAAAACTTTGAACTTAGTTAATTTCGCTCTCTTTACAAAGATATATTGTACATAGAAAAAAATACAGTATATGCAAAATTCAATATATATATTATATATATATACAGTTTATTAATCAGGAGGACATACTATTCAACCTTGCACAGCTCACGTAAGATTTCGATATTAGTAGTGTTCATCAGCTCTGAACTTGAGATTATTTTTTTTCTATGATTAAATATGAAATTCTTC